>NC_080734.1:1683391-1805891 GCF_019097595.1 Hemibagrus wyckioides
CATCCGGCCAAGTTCTTCTCAGTTCACCACATGGACAGAACAATGGAATCAGGGAAATCAAGGGGAGGGGGTGTGTGTTTAATGGTGAACAGTAGCTGGTAGCAGTTGCTGGTAGCAGTTGTTCACACCCAACCTGGAACTATTGACTATCAAATGTTGTCTTTTTTACATCGGTCGTAATCAGCGCCATTTATATTCCACCACAAGTGGACTGCCTTATGTGAGCTGCATGAGGCACTCACACAGCACCAGACACAACACCAGGATGAACTTTTATCAGCAAATCATCTGCCCCACCAGGGGTGAAAGGACACTGGACCATTGTTACACAACAATCAAAGACATCTACAAGGCACAATCTCGCTCCCATGAGTGACGTGAACTCATATAAGGCTAAGTCATACAACGTGCGGAAAGCGGTGAAGGAGGCAAAGCAGCACTATGGGAGGAAACTAGAGTCACAGCTCCAACAGAGTGACTCTCGGAGCCTGTGGCAGGGACTAAGAACAGTAACTGACTATAAAGCACCAACATCCGGTATGACAAATGTGGACGTGTCTCTGGCAGACGAGCTGAACACATTCTACACTCACTTCAAGGCTGCAGCTAACAATGCTAATGCTAATACCTGCAGACAGGAAGAGAATGCCAACACCGGAAGTGCGTTCATCATCTCCAAGCCTGACTTGATGAGAGCCTTCAGGAGAATGATCACCAGGAAAGCAGCAGGACCAGACGGAGTCCTCAGAGCCTGCACTGACCAGCTAGCACCTGTGTTCACAGAAATATTCAACCTCTCCTTAACCCAGTTGGTAATCCCCATATGATTTTTAAGAGTCCATCATTATTCCAGTCCCAAAGAAACCCCATCCTGCTTTCCTCAACGACTACCGCCTTGTAGCCCTGACCTCAGTAGTGATGAAGTGCTTTGAGAGGCTGGTCAGAGACTTCATCATCTCTTCACTACCAGATACACTGGATCCACTACAGTTTGCTTACCGGCCGAACCGCTCAACCAATGATGACATTTCTCACTTCCTTCATACATCACTCACTCACCTGGACAGACTATACGGACTCTCAACCAGAACTCCACATAGGACTCAACTGATTGGACTTGTTATGTTTCACTTTGAACACTGCACATTTGCACATTACAGGACTGAAGTACAAAAACATATACAGTAATCCCCCGTTTATCACAGGGGTTACATTCCAAACCCACCCACGATAAACAAAATTCCGTGATACACAGACGCCACCCCCAAATGCTTTTTTTTAATTGTTTAAGCTGTAAATTACCCCCCCACACTCTTTAAACACACACAAAAAACATTTGCATGAGTTTACATGAGTACTGTATGTATGTTCCTTGCCAGAAGCCTTAGAAGGTACAGAGCATTTTGGTGACATAATAGGGCTTGCAGAAAAAGTGTTAAAAAAAAAACAAAAAAAGTGTACACAGAACAAAACAAATGTGACACACGAAGAACTGGGATACTGGAGAATTCTGCTTCCCTTTCCCCAACTGCATGCAGAGCCAGCAGCCAATCACTAACCATGATTAAATGAATGGGGCATTCCAATCAGCCAGACTCGTTCCTCCAGCCGTGCTGTATTTTGATTTTCAGCATCCCTGCACCATGCTTTCCTACACAACCGTGATATATGAACCCCGATATAGTGGGGGATTACTGTATGTTGCACATTTCTGGTTTTGTTTACACATAAAGAGGTCTACTGTGCACTACTGCACTTTAAAGATGGACAATACCACTGCTGCTCATCATTTTATTTCACTCCATGAAAGTCTTAAAATGTAAAGAAATATCTGCATGTATTATTGCTGTGTTTTAGTGTTTGAGATCAGTGTTCTGATTCATCAACTGCTTCAAGGCTTTGACATTATAACCTGACAGAGGAAAGCTGTGGAGCTCTGTCTTTAGTTCTCAGCTCAAACTTCTCCAGACTGAGAGAACTGGACCTGGGTGTAAATAAACTGCTGCAGGATTGAGGAGTGAAGCTCCTCTCTGATGGACTGAAGAATCCACACTGTACACTGGAGAAACTGGAGTAAGATCATATCTCACACACACAAACACAGAGTTAAATAATTAGATTCACTGCCCTGCATGGTCTTAATCCAGGTGAATTATGTATGAAGTTGACAAAAATAACAGAAAAACAACAGGTTATGTATGCAACCCAGTTCTCTGAGAATGGAACAAGACACTGCCACAATACCAATGCTGCGAGATGTCTGTACCAAAGGTCATAAATTGGCACAAATGTGCAGGAGTATCCTACCCTGAGATGCCGGGCAACCTTGACCATGTCAAGAGCAGACTGTAGGCAAGAGGGGGTGACTTACAGGGCCTGCAGAACTCCTGCCATTCTTAGGGAGGCCAAGGCTAATCACAAGACTAAATATGTCACACACAGAACTGGCCCAGGCTCTGTTGGTGCCCTAAGTGAAATTTTAGATTTTGCTTAATGTGTGGATGTAGGTGTGCATGATGAAGAATTATGGTGCAGTGCCCTCCAGTCATTTTATGCACTAGGCAACTGCCACGGGCCAGACCCGGACTTGTGTCTGCAAACATTATTGGCGACATACAGAGAGACAGCAAAAGGAAGGCACCAATTGCACGCATTAACGAGACAGCAATCAACCCAGTGTGTGAGGAATAGTGCAGTCCGATGTGAGGTGTGGCTCGTCGCTGTGGCACCTTGCGATTCTCACCTGTATTTTGAAGCCATGCGCAAGAAATCACAAAATTCCTCAATTTTGACTATAAAAATAATCAGTGTTCAGTGTTCCTATAAAACAGTGTTCCTATAATCAGTGTTCCTATAAAACCTCTGTAAACGCACACAACTGTAGGACAATGGCAATATAGTGATGCCCATAAAAAGCAAAGATCACTGCGCTAAAATTAACGGCAAAAATGTCTACTGTGCCCGTGTGATCTTGAAGACTAAGCAGATTACTCAGGAGGACTTTTTTTTATTCAAAGCAAGTCTCTCTGTCACTGTTGGCCAGAAGGAGGAAGAGGGAAGGGGATATCCTATGAATAACCTATTACTCATATCCTATGAGTAAGTAAATTTGTCTTGTCAAATGCTAGAATAATATATGTAAAAAAAATTATTACTGTTATTTTATGTAATTGTAGATTAAATAAAACAAGCAAATATGGAAACAGCTGCCTGCCAATCAGTGTTCAAAGACTCAAAGTTAAATTGGACGTGTCGGTACTGAAGCTACATGATCATTAACACAAGTCTTTGATGCTGCAGTGAGCTACGCCTTGGCAAAAGATCGTAAAATTATTTATATACATATCCCAGAATGTAAGGAAGCTTGACAGGCTGCCAGGATACTGCACCTCTGTAACAGGGTTAAGGGCCTTTCTCAAGAGGGCTAATAGCAGCAGCTTAGCAGCGATTGGTCTTGAACCTACAACCTTCTGATCAGTAATTTATAGCCTTTAACCACTGAAGCGTCTCTTGTACCAAAATATCACACATGAATACACAATGTTCCGTTTGGTTTTATTTTTACAGAACAGACCAAGCTTTTCATTACAGGTTGCTAGAACAGTAAATGCTTGGGGAAAGACTTTTACTTAGTGGCCAGTACATGTAAGTGGACAACTGCAACACTGTCAGCTGATCAAATGGGAGATTGTAAGATGTTCTGCTTGCATTTAATATTTTGGTCCATCATCAACTGCATCAATTTATAACTTTATGAATCGACCTCTGGCTAATCAATCAAGCTTAATTAGGAGATTACACATGTGAAATAAAAAAATTAAAGAATCAATCATACCCCTTAATTTTGAAATGATTAAAACTTTCAATCTAATGGTTATTGCTTAAAAAACAGTTTTTTCCTTTTTAGCTCCTTTAAGTAGTAAATCTCCAAGAAATCATTCTAAAAAAACTTAACACATAAAAGAGGAAAACTTCCTTAATTATGTTGAAATGATCAACACTAAGAGCTATGCAGTTTTCCTGCCTCCATCTACTCTAGGCTTAAAATGCGTAATATTTCAACACAGAAAGCACCAGCGAGTGAAAGGCTTTCAGGATTTCCGCCACAGCAGCACAACAGGTCTCTAAACGGAAATAGAACCCTCCCTGAAGTTAGTTTTCCCTATGAGCACGTTCAGTAACACTGCCTTGCCCTCTTTACACTCCCTCTGTGCTTCTTTAACGATGTCTTTAAGACGTGACTCCTCTTCCTGGCTGATCAGGTAACCTTTACCACCAAAGCCATCGGCAACAACATGATAATCTAGAAGAAAAAAAACACAATAATATCATCTCAGGCCTGTTATCAACACTGAACACTAGGAAATTAGTGAAATGTTATCCTGTGAAAAAAAACTTTCAATGTGAAAAATGGCTGTTGGAAGTGCGCCCTCTTGTGACCAGAGCAAGATGTCAGATTAATGTCTCTGTACCCAGTGTGTAGAATAAATTTGAGTAAAAATGAAGTGTTACCTGTAAATGCAAGGCCACAAGCTACATTGCTGCCCAGCAGAGGCACCTGTTCCCTGGAGATCTGACTCCAACAAGCATCATTTCCTACTAGGGCAATTACAGGAGTCTGGCAAAAGAGGAAAAATAGAGTTAGTGTAGTAAAAATTGGTAGAAATTGCATCAATTACTTGCTTTTTTTTAACTACAGTATATTATTCCTGTATTACCATTTTAATAGCTGGGGATTAATTAATATAAGGTTTGATAGTAGTGAGCAGTGACACAAACATTATTTCAGTGTTTCTTACTGTTATTGCACATTGTTTTATTTAACAACCTTGAGATTTGGTTGGCTGTAGAACGTGATCTATACCTTGTGTCGTGTAAACGTATCAAATTCCACTACGCTGTAACCTAGGGAACCATCACCATAAACAATCCAAACCTGTAAATAAAACAGTGTCACTGTCATGAAGTCTTCTTTCAGTTACAGAGACATCATACAGAACATCAACGAGGAAAGAGTAATTAACAACCTGAGACTAAAGGAAACTTTCTCTCGGCTTCATCTTACCTCGCAGTCAGGTCGACAGAGCTTTGCTCCCAGGGCAAACCCTCCACCAACACCAAGAGTCCCGAAAGCCCCTGTAAACACCAGAGGTCCGTGAGAACAGGAAACAGAAAACCTGATCTCACACTAAAGGCAAAGCGTGAGTGTCTGAAACGGTAAACTAATCCATCAATAATCCTTTTATACAGTTTCTCACACTCTTGGAGGTATTCATGATCTGTTCAACTGTTGTGAAGAAGTTCTACACAGCCGTGATGGCTCTTTATGTAGAGTTAAGAGCAACATATTTCAGATTTCCACACTTCAGTTTAGCGCTTGACCTTTTACCTGCTTACTTATATGTAAAATAATGAATGAATATCACACACTTGTGGTCCAGTGGTGTGTGTGCCTTTAGGGCACTTTATTAAATCAGATAACCATTAGCTACAAGAAGTAGCATCTCTTTGGCTTAATTGTGATCCACATTACACATTCTCTTTTAGCTGTGCCCAAGGTTCTGACCTGGGTCCAGCCAGCAGAGCGGTCCTCGTGGTCTCATTATGTAAGCAGCGCTGCCTACAAAATCTCCTCCATCTGCAACGATGATACTGTCTTCGTCCAGCAGCTCGTCCACACAGTGCAGGACACTCAGAGGGTTCAGATGCCTCTCTATCTTCTCATTTGCCTTGTCTCTATAAGAATAAGTCATTACACTGTCAAAAAAATATCACAGCTTCGACAAATGAAAGGAAAACACACAGGAAGCCCACAACATTAATGCTACACACAATGGGATTAATACTCCTCCCATAAAAGAGAGACTCAACCTGTTTGCCTTCTCTTTAGCGTTGTCCCGCTCCTTCAGGCTCTGAACCCATTCTTCAGGACATCTGTGTCCCACCAAGCCTTTAGACAACTGCAGTAAGAAGGAACCGACGTCACCTGAAACGTGGAACGTCACTGAGTCACATCACACACTAGACTGAGCTAACGAGAATACGTACAATTATTCAAATAAATCGTGTAAATACGTGTTACAGGCATCTTTTCCACACGTCCTGACTGCTTGTCTTTACTCTTCTACATCTGTATCTTATCTTATCATCTGTAATGATTTCTAACCCATGCCCTGCAGTAGAGGGTGGGTTTTCTTTAGAGCCTGGTTCCTTTCAAAATTTCTTCCCTGACACTGCAGGTTTTACCTCCCAGTGTTGTTCTAAACAATAGACAAACAAAACTGAATCCTCAAAACAGTGTCATTCAGCAACAGCTCCACATGCTTACATAGACTCTGAATTGCTGCTAATTAAATAAAAATAATTATCAGACAATAGTTTTAAAAATAATTAGATACATTTTTGGAAATTGCTAACACCCACACCCCCCAGTCTAAGGTGTTTAGTACAGTTTAGTGCACGGTGCGGTTTAGTAGAACACATTAATTTGAAGGATTGTGAGGAACCATCCTGTGCTAAGAGAGGTGCTTAGGCACTTATGTAAGTGGAACCAGACATTAAGGAGTTAGAACCACCAAGCTCTTGGTATTAGCCTGTATTTTAAGAATCATTGCTAATTATTATGTGAGCATCATAACATCCACTTGGTGAATTGAGATAAATTGGTAAAAAAATAAATAAATAAATAAATAAATAAAAAACTAGGCCTGTTTAATAAATGTTATTAGTTATATTAAACAGCATCATGTGTTGTTTGTGGCGTTATTTCCATTCAGGTCCTCACCTCGAACAGCTACTGTGGGCTTCCAGAACAAGTCCGAGTTCTTCAGTAGCTGAGACTTGTCCCGGTTGACTGCGATAATTTTACTGCGTCTGTTCAACACCCTGCCGTAACTCAGTCTAAAGTCACACACCGTGCCTGTTCAAGATAAAATTACAATAAGCATCAAAAAACATCTCATTTTAACTGGAACAAGTCTGAAAAACCTGTGTTGTTGTTCCTTACCTGCCAGCAGCACCAAATCCGCCTCTTTCAGTGCATCTCTTCTGTTCTGTCTGATATGCAGAGGGCTGTCTTTACCCAGCATCCCTCTGGACATACCACCCAGGAAGCAGGGAATCCCTAAAGACTCCAGAGCTTTTCTGGATCAGGATCAAAAAAGAAATGGTCACATAAATCAAAATAAACTGGGGCATATGTAAAAAAAAACAAGGGTCTCCCAAAGTAGAATGGAGCATAATTTGGACTGTAAGGAAACATTTGTGTGTGTTTTGTGGTTGTTTAATGACTGATTCAAATAAATAAATAAATAAATAAATAAATAAATAACTAACTCTACCGGACAGCTGTGACAGGTGTTGGAGGGAGTGTTGCCTGGCTGCCCAACACGATCACAGGCTTCTGAGCTCTGCTTATCAGCTCTATACACCTTTGCACCTGGAGGTGAGACAAAAGTCACAAAATGTGTTTCATGTCATGTCTAACATTCAGGTAAAAGGTTCCTGATTTCAACCCTGCTCTCTCTCTCTCTCTCTCTCTCTCTCTCTCTCTCTCTCACTCTTTAAACATTGGCCTTCAGCTAATCGCGGCTTGCTTGCACTTTTTAAGAGCATTTATAATGAATGAGATTCAGAGTAACAAAAGTTTCATTTAATTTCATAACTGAAAACAGACACCAGGAAACAGGACTAGTTTTTATTGCACCACAGTTTGGTAGCTGGACATTGGAGAAGTCTTCACATCACTATAGCAACCAGTGTTATACACTAAACCTCTGCCACACTGCATGTGTTCTCACACTTCAGCGAACACTGATTTAACTTTTTCTCTAAACTAAACTAAACTATTACTGTAACTTTCTTTCAGCTCTATCACATGGAACCAGCTATAACAGAAGCTGCACAGGCTTGTGATTGTTAAACATTTCTTCCTTTTCTTCCTTGATTGTATATGATGTAGGAGTAATCTGCTAAAGCACCGAGCTTCGAGACAAAATTCTCCAAGTTTTGGAGGACAAAATGCTGGTTTTTGGTGTTGGTCCATATCTTCAATGACATCATCAATCAAGTGTTTAATCATGAATAATTTCAGAAGACTAAGAAATTAATATGCAACTAAAATGTGTTGTACACTTCACCGATTCAGGCTGCAGTATAGACTCAAGCACAATATAAGATGGAAATAATAAATCCAAGCATCGACATCACCATTATTACAGATGTTATATCTCACCTCCTCGTCTGTTGCTGTAGGTACATTCACAGGCAGAGGAGAGATGTCTCTTACTTCCCACGCTCCAGCAAAAAGGTTGGTTAGATGATTGTTAAGGTACCTATGGAGAACAAGGAAAAACACACTTCATTCAGGTTCCCTTTAAAAAACAAACATTCAAGCAATTTCTGCATGAATACAGCAGTCCAGCGTGTTAGCTTCTGTTTTCATACCATGCAACAATATTTCCCATGATTCCTTTAGGAGTGCTTTTAGGAGAAAACTCTTTCTCTACAAGACGATATGGATAAAGAGTGTCTATAGGGAACTCGATAAATACAGGACCTGAAAAACAAACAGTTCAACAAATCATGATAAAGGGTTCAGGGTATTTCCTGTTCTGAAAGATATTCAAAACCCTGCTGCTGTGGACCTGGTGTGTCGGACTGGGCGATGGCCAGGGCTTTTCTCACAGTGGGCATGATCTCCCTCACATTCCTAACCGACGCACAGAACTTGCAGAGTGGCTTGAAAAGGGACATCTGGTCAATGTCCTGCAAAGCTCCTCGACCCTACACACACACACACACACACACATCAAATCCTCAGTTCTGTGCTCATGAATATAATAACCTCTCATCTATTCAGCTGCACATTCTCTAATATCTGCTGCAAACAAACAGGAACAGCAAGATACAGATATTTGGAATTCAGATTAAAATATCAAGAGATTAGATCAGAGATTCAGATTGATGTGTTAAACAACATAAAATATAGCACCTTTAGTGACAAACCACACAACCTTTAGGTGAGCAAAATTACTGGAACAATAAATGTAAATGAACATAATAACACTTAATATTTATTTATCGTCAAGCAGGTGAACCAGTGACATGACCAAACAGTTAGATTCTTCTGTTAGGTGATGTGCTGCTCAACTGGGTTCAGGTCTGCTGACTGACCCGTCCAGTCTAAAACCTTCCACAGTGTTGAGTATCAGTGTTGTTTTTTTTTTTGTTTGTTTTGTTTTTTGGATCAACGTCTTGCTACATGGTGAAGTTCCTCCTGATTAGATCGGATACATTTCTCTGTAAATCATCAAACAGAATGTTTCTGTAGACTTCTGAATTCATTCTGAAGAATTAATTCTAAAGAAGTACAGTCTTTGCAGGTGACAGCTGAGGCTCAACCAAAGAGCAGACAATCATAGCTTTTAAATGTTTATTCAATCTTCCAAGGCATCCTGGGTAACAGGAAACACCAGTCAGTCACATGCTTCAACACTTCTACTTACCGAAATATTTGTTACCCCAGGTTTCATGCCTTTAGTACAGAGCAAAAACAAACAGATTATCCTTGTTGGACCAATACTTTCAGATAGGATTTTGTGCCTGATCAATATCATGGGTAATTTCATTAATGATGTGGTTTTTGTTTATGTTTGTGTATTTGCATTGTTTTTTTTCCCCCCTATGCTGTCACATTAATCCATCATAGTGCTTCTTACAGTTGACAGACTTTCTACAGGTTCTTTCCACAGACCTGCAGCAGAGTGGCAGCAGCTCCACACATCAAAAGCAGAGGTGATTCAGCCATCTGAGCATTCTTCACCGCAGTTACCGTGTTGGTAAGCCCAGGCCCTGCTGTTACTACAGCCACACCTACTGTACCTGTATGGGAGAAAATTCATACGTTATTGACATGCTGAGGCTTCATTCATGCATTCACACTCAGTCATGTTAGATACTGGATCAGATTACACTTCCAGTGTCAAGTGAACCAGCCTGAAATATCACGCTGTAGCTCAGTGTTCAAAGCCACATAAAAAACACAATTATCTACAGTCATAATTAATCAGAATGAACTTTCAGAACATACATCAACCAACAAAACACATGACTGCACTTAATTATGAAAAGAAAACTAATTTTCCAAACCTCTTATTTACACAATGACTCCCATAAATATTCCCACACCCTGCATGAGGATTACAGATCATAAATCTACACAAAATACTACACAATATTGCACTGGAGAATAAAATCAACCAACTGTTACCAACAGCTTATAAAATGATTTACCAAAAAAAAGTGTAAAAGTTTTGATTACACAACTACTCACCACTATTACATTGTATTTTATTCCTTTGGATAGAGGCATGGCTATGGCATCACATTTTCAGCTTGCTAATGAAATGATGCTTATTGCTGGATTGGAATTTTGAACAGTTCACCTGAGAGTCTGGCCACTGCATCAGCAGCAAACACAGCAGTGGCTTCATGACGGGTGTCCACGATCCGGATCCCCAGTTTCTCACATGCCACCAGGATAGGAGAGATGTGTCCTCCAACCAGCGTGAAAACAAACTTGATGCCATGAGCCTGAAGAACCTCGGCCACACTCTCGCCTCCTTGACGAGGACTCTTCCTGTCGGTCTGAGAGGAGAGGTAGGATCACACAAAGACGCTGAGAAAGAGTCAACATGTAATGTTATATTTTTATGCATTCATTTGTATTATGTGTTCATTTAGTTTTTTATTTTGATCTGGAGGGTCTTGTTTAGGGTGGGGGGAAACTAACATTAGAAAAAAAAAAAGAGTATGAACAACTGTGTGTAAATGAAAAGTCCAAACAGTCACGTAGCAACAAGAAGTGAAAAAATTGGTAGAGGGTGTGGCAAAATCTGATAAATCTCAAGGAAACTGTCAGAATCAGAATGTAGTGATTTACACACAGATATTGTTAAGTGTTAAATATATTTTAACACTTAAATAAATAATGGTATTTCTAGGTATTTCCTATAGACGTACACAGATCTCGACTGTCATGAGTACTATGCTGCACATGATAGTTAATCATCTAAGCACCATACACATTTGTGGAGTCCCTCAAAAATCACTTCTGCAAATAACTTTATCTGCTTCTCATTATCTCCCTCAGGATAATCAGTAAACACACAGCTCTATATGACTTTATCTCCTGACCTTTAGCAGTCCAGGTGCTTTTATTTCACTGCTAAAAGGACTAAACACCATTGAAACAGAAAGCCGGTTGTTTAGGGCTGGCACCCAGAGAAAACATTCTGGTTTAGCTGGAGTCCCTGTGAGCTGCATTAAATCCAGGAAACTGTTTCTGATGGTGACGTGAGTACCGTCTGTAAAACTGCATTCTATCACCACAGAAACATAACCAGCTGTGACCTTCTCTACACGACTGCTGACAGAGAGACATGTACACACACCTCTCTGTCCAGCCTGATTTATATTCCTATCTGCTTCCCTAAACTTCTCTATCATTAGTTTATAGAGAATGTGAAGCACAGCTGTGTGAATCTTGATGTGCTGTAGATTTGGAGATGACATTAAACCTGTCTGGCAGCAGCTGCACTGAATAAACATCTTCTAGTGTTGATTTTCAGATATTTTATCTCTGCAGTCTTGCTGTTGTGGTCTTCCTACACTGTACAGTCTTTCTTTTTCTGTACTAGTTTTTATTATGACTGTCTGTAATGCACTTTATGACAGAAGGCCACAGGTGGTCTGAACTGGACAGCCTCATGTCCTCTGCAGGGTAACCCCCTTCTGTACCCTCTGTTAACACATAACTGTGTAGAACAGCACAGCTTAAATATAATCCTAAAACATGCACACAACACCGCCATTGTAGACATTATCTCAGACGCTGATGAGATGAAGCCCGGGCTGCCTGGTGCTCAGACATCAACCTCTCCCTGAAACTCTAAAATAAAGATGATGATCGTGGACTAGAAGTAGAGACAGGAGGAACAGCATGCCACGAGTCACATCAATGGAGCGGTATGGAAAGAGTTTGCAGCTTTAAATTCCTTGGTGTCCACACCTCAAGAAGAAGAACTCAGGGCAAGAAGCCTTCATTACCACTACACATACATTACAGCACAGTGGAATTATTTTCTTCGCGTATCCCAGCTGAGGAAGTTGGGATCATAGCACAAGGGCAGCCCCTGGAGCAGAAAGGGTTAAGGGCCTTGCTCAACGGCCCAGCAGTGGAGCTTGGTGGTACTGGGGCTTGAACCCTGATCCTCTGATAAGCAACGCAGAGCCTTAACCACTTGAACCACCACTGCCCAAATGGCATGTCCAGACTCACACAGTGGTAAGAACAGCCCTGAGGGTCTACCTCTGCCTTCCTCTTGAAGACGAGCTGGTTTGGAATGGCTCGGGACCTTCTCACATATTGTTTATAGGTTCACCAGTGAGAACATTCTCAGTGGCTGCATCACAGCTTGGTACAGCAGCTGGCGAACACATGGACCTACAGACAGTGGTGAGATCATCTGAGTTGATCAGCACCCAGAAACTGACCTCTCCACAGCACATTTATCTGAAACGTTGCCTGAGGACAGCTGAAAAGATCATCAAAGATTGCAGTCATCCAGGAACACCTGCTCTTACAGCTGCTGTGACGAGATCATCCACACATACACTAACAAAACCAAAAACAATAACTTTCCATCAAGCTATCAGGCAGTCAACAATCACATAATTGCCCCACCATTTGTTTTGTTACACACTTACAGCACAATGAACAATATCCACACACACAGGGATATTTTGTGTAAACAGTCTGGTTTTCTAAATATAAAAGGTTTGGGGCTGTGTGTGCATTGTATTTGCATATGTCGTTTACTTTATGTGACGTGCCAGTGATAGAGAAGATTCTGCAGTTTTGCATGTGTCAACTGTGTAAATGACAGAATAAGACTTTGTGAGCAGTCCAGTGCCTTAAAAATACTTCAAACAGGAAGGGCACTAATGAGGAACATTATTCCACTGGACGTTTGACCATGCTGTGACCTTTACCCTATATGGATCAGGTTCAGAATCTAACCCGTTCACCTGCTGGGTATAATGATATTTCTACAGAAATTCTCTTGAGATGATCAACTGGAGATATAATAAGTATAATAAGTACTATATAAATAAAGATCGCTTATTATTAATATTACTGTAATATTACATTAGTGTGTAGTGAAAGTGAATGCTGCAGGGGTCAGAGAGCAGTCAGGTATTGATGAAAGTAAATAAAGTGTAAATAAATAAAGTGTATAAGAGAAGATCCGTACCTTATGAAAGAGCTGGTAAAGCAAGCCCAGTTTATAAACAGCAAAGAGAATCGCCAACAGCACAGCAACCGGACACCAACACAACACCGTTCCCATGTCCATGTGTAGGATTATGATTATTATTATTATTATTATTATTATTATTATTATATTAATCACCTAGGCGGATCTAGTCCAGGTGTAAACCCGGTAATTAAAAGGTGTTCGTCCGATTCTCCCGAGACTTTACTGCAGCTCTGAACATTAAGCAACTTATTTATCTGTTGTTCAACAAATTACACACGAGTCCTCTTATCTTAAACTTATAAACCGCCCGTAACTTCTGAGTTCCTGACCTGTGGACCGGACCCGCCCGCTTCCCCCCAGCGCTCCGCTAACTGCGCAGATCTCCAACATCCCGGTCCGAGTCACACCGGGGGAGTTAACGCGATAACCTGGTGAAAGGTTAAGGTTGAACCTCACACGACCAGAGATGTGTGTGCGCATGCTCCGAACACGTCATCTCGCGAAATCTCGCGCTCACAGCGCCACCTGGTGGAGCACTCTGTTAGCACTCTGGAGCTATCTATCTATCTATCTATCTATCTATCTATCTATCTATCTATCTATCTATCTATCTATCTATCTAGTATATAAATTCGTCACATTTTGCCATTATTGTTTACTGGAGTGAAATAAAACACATATACTATTTGGCCAAAAGTTTTGGGACACCTGCCTTCCCATGCACATGAATGTAATATGGAGTTGTCCCGCCCTTTGCAACTATAACAGCTTCAACTCTTCTGGGAAGGCTTTCCACAAGGTTTAGGAGTGTGTTTATGGGAATTTTTGACCATTCCTCTAGAAGAGCATTTGTGAGGTCAGACACTGATGTTGGATGAGAAGGTCTGGCTCTCAGTCTCCGCTCTAATTCATCCCAAAGGTGTTCTATGGGGTTGAGGTCAGGACTCTGTGCAGGACAGTCAAGTTCCTCCACACCAGACTCTGTCATCCATGTCTTTATGGACCTTGCTTTGGTCACTGGTGTGCAGTCATGTTGGAACAGGAAGGGGTCATCCCCAAACTGTTCCCACAAAGAGCATGAAATTGTCCAAAATGTCTTGGTATGAAGCTGAAGCATTAAGAGTTCCTTTCACTGGAACTAAGGGGCCGAGCCCAACCCCTGAAAAACAACCCCTGAATACAGTGATCTGGAGGGGTGTCCCAATACTTTTGGCTATATCATGTACCTTCTTGTTCTGCAGTAGTTTAACAAAAAATTAAAGTTCAGTTTAATTGAAAAACCATGTTCATAAAAGCTGAACATATTGTGTTTAATAAACTCTGACAAATTTGTATTAAATTAAACATCCTGGAAAGTGTTTCACAAGGGTTCTAAACCTAACCCCCCTAGCTGTTTTTTAAGTATGCCCTTGCTTTAAGGGAGCAAAAAGCACTAGATATAGTTCTTGTCCTGCACTATTATTAATCCATGACCACAGGGGATTTTGTTGAACTCTATTCTTAAAATGAAATCCAGGATAGAATTAATCCTCCTTTGTTACTGTATCAGTATACTGGAGCAGTTCTCAAGCCACTATCTCAAGGTGTATCGTACTCTGTTCTGTATCAAATTTCTTACCTGAACTCCTGAATTAAATGGTTTAATCCAGTGGTTCCCCACTAGGGGTCACTAAACATTTACGAGGGGTCGCCGAGCTCACTCTAGTTTTAGGGTTACAATTTTTTTTTTAAATATTATATTATATTATATTATATTATATTATATTATATTATATTATATTATATTATATTATATTATATTATTATAGCTTGATTAATAATTCAATTTGTAATAATTTAAAAATGGTTAATATAGGAAAAGTAATTTCCTTAACATCGTGAATTTCACGCTGTGTATCGTGAGAGTGGGAATAGACAGACACAGCTTTAAAAAAAAACACACAGGACAAACAAAAAGGCGTGGTAAAGTGAACATGGCAAGGCACCAGGGAGAAGAGAAAAATATATATATATGCGCTAAACAGAAAACAAGGATTTATTTGGACAGTTATCTTGAATTTGGTTTCATTGGAGCAATGGACAAGGTGAGAATTGAGTGTGTAATCTGTGGAGAGAGACCAGCTAATGAAAGCATGAAGCCCTGCAAACTGAGGAGACATCAGAGCACCAAACACCCACAGACGGTTGGTAAACCCAGAGAATTTTCCCAAAGGAAAAAAGAACTTCTTATATCAAATAGGCCCCAGAATATCAGAGATGCAATGACTAGAGCTGGAAATGAAAATAGACAGGCAACAGTTGCATCCTTCGAGTGCGCTCCCTTGATTGCCCAGTCAAAAAATCCACACACCATCGGGGAAACTCTGCTCAAACCCGCATGTGTAAAAATGGCAGAAATAATGTGCGGGACACAAGTGGCTTCTAAACTTAAAACTGTACCCGTGTCCAATAACACAGTAAAAGACAGAATCGATAGAATGGCAAATGATGTTGAGAACACGTTGGTTGAACAGTTAAAGATGCATCCATTTTCTATCCAAATTGATGAAACTTCCACTGTGGCAGGTGAGGCAGTACTCGCTGCATATGTGCAGTACATTGAAGACGCCAAAATAAAGCAGGACATTCTTTTGACTACTAATTTGTGCACAACAACACGAGGAGAAGACATTTTCCAAGCGATTGACATGTACTTCACCAAGCAAAACATTCCCTACGATAATCTAGTCACTTGCTGCACAGATGGAGCTGCTTCAATGATGGGAAAAAACAAGGGCTTCAATACACGCTTGAAGGAAAAGGCTCCCCACTGTCTTGTATTTCACTGTATGATACACCGTCAAGCCCTGGCAAGCAAACACCTCTCTGATGAGCTGAATAAAACGCTCAAGACAGTGGTGAAAATTGTCAACTTTATTAAAGCCCGTCCAGTGAATAAATGAATCTTCGCGGAGCTGTGTGAGGACGAGGAGCACCAGACACTCCTCCTTCATACTGAAGTGCGCTGGCTATCAAGAGGCCAGGTGTTAGGTCATTTTATTAAACTCAAAGAACAAATAAAGGAGTTCCTGAGAGTGAACAACCAGAAACTACTTGACGAAATGACTAGTGAATTTCTTATTAGAATGTCATGCCTGGCTGATATTTTCAGCCTCTACAACGAAACAAACAAGCGCATGCAGAGCGCGGATGCAAATATTCTGGACTGCAAGGAAATTGTTGACGCATTTGTGCACAAAGTGGAATTCAGAAAGAATAAACTGATAAAATGGGACCTACAACACTTTCCATCACTTCTCATACAGACTGGGGGACATTTACCCGAATCCTTCAGCAACGAGTTCACGCGTCACATGGGACTGCTACAGGAGGAGATGAAATCACGATTCTCGGATGTTGATGAACATGTCGCCAAATGCACATGGGTAATGGATCCATTCACCACAAAGGAGGAGGACATGGAGTATTTAGCAGCAGTGGATGAGCTGTTGGATGTCAAGTCAAATTCTTTTCTCAGGAGATTCTTTACCGATCACCGGTACAAACAGTTCTGGCTGGTGAAAGGACCCGACTTCGCCCCTAAACTTGCGCACTTCGCCACAACCAGACTCATCCTGCCTTTCGCCACAACATACCTGTTAGAGACTGCTTTCAGCTCTCTGGTAACCATCAAAACGAAGACACGCAACAAGTCAGACGTGCAAAGTGACTTTCGTCTGGCTGTCACGAAAATCATGCCTAATATCCAGTCTCTAGCCCAAGAAATCCAGGCCCAGAGTTCACATTAATTAGCATTTAACAATTAATCAGTCAGGGATACAAGACATGGCATGCATAAATCGAAATATGCATAATTAAAATATGGGAATAGAATTGATTTGGTGGTATTATTGTTCCTAAATTAATTGATGTATGTTTTTAGTTTGGACAAGTTTTTAGGGCAATAGTACATACAATAATACATTAATACTCTGATTATTTAATGTTCAAATTAATAGATTTTAATTTGCTCCTGTTGTTTGTTCATTGTTTAAAAAAAAAAGTATAGCCTGCTGTTGCAAAGAAAAATCTGTCTTCCTGAACAATTGCATGTTTTGGTTAAAGGTAAATAAAAAATGTATGCATTTGTTTAATAACATGATTTCTCTGATTAATTGATATTTACTTTAACAAATTAGAATTTGCTTCTGCTATTTGTTCACCAGTTAAAGACAAAATAAAACATGTTGGAAAGAAAAAAATGTTTATGAGTAAACGGATGTTGTAGCTAATTGGTTTCATTATTAAAAATTTTATGTGTTTTTATAAATGAAATGCATTTGCTAGTGTGTTGGGGTGGTGGTGTGCGGGGTAGGGGTATGGGGGGTCGGGAAAGATTTTGAATGTTAAAATAGGGGTCTCCTGAAAAAAAGGTTGGGAACCACTGGTTTAATCCAGATTGTGTGCAAATATACATGCGTACACACATACATTATCACTACATACACCGATTAAGCATAACATGACCACCTGCCTAATATTGTGATGATCCCCCTTTTACTTCCAAAACAGCCCTGACCTGTTGAGGCATGGACTCCACTAGATCCCTGAATGTGGTATCTGGCACCAAGATGTTAGCAGCAGATCCTTTAAGTCCTAGTTTGCAATTTATAGGATTTAAAGGACACTTTTGATAGATACTGACCACTGCAGACCGGGAACACTCCACAAGAGCTGCAGTTTTGGAGATGCTCTGATCCAGTGGTCTAGCCATCACAATTCGGCCCCACATCAAATTCGCTCAAATCCTTACACTTGTCCATTTTTCCTGCTTCTAACATCAACTTTGAGGACAAAATGTTGACTTGCTGCCTAATATATCCCACCCACTAACAGGTGCCATGATGAGGAGATACTCAGACTAACAGCTAGAAGCAAAAAGGTAAAGTCAGCTACTTTATTGGATATTAGTTGCTGAGATTCCATTCATTTTCCTGAGAAAAGGACAAAAATTAAGCTTTATTTTAGTTTAAGTACTTTGGCAAAAGCAAGCATGCCTACATACCATTTCAGGATCTGCTCCATCATGCCAAGACTACACTCCACTGAGATCTTTCCTTCTCACATAAAGCCTCGTTCACACTACAGGATTTTAAGCCCAATGTGCACATTAACGAGCTGGCCGACAGATCGGTCTGTGATCGTGGGAAAATCAGCGGGTGATCAGCGCTCGGCGATCTTTATGTGTGAACTACTCTACGACGCGTCGCTGACACCTCGCAGACAAAATCCAGATATCTGGCATGTTAAACATCTGGGACGGTCGGCCGACTCGACATCACATGGTGTCAACTGTAGCTACGACCTCCAGTCAATGAGAGAGCAAGTCAACAGAGTTGAGAGTTGTTGTCAGATGGTGTGGTGTGCGACGCCCTCTTGTGGATCATTTAGTGTGAACACCACAAGGACAAAAAGACATACAGTGAAGTCATGTAGTCTGAACAGCAAAGCGATCTGCTGACGGTTAAAGTCTTGTAGTGTGAACTAGCCTTAAGCCCAGCTTTGAGTGTGAATATAGATTGTTTTATCATGAAAGCATTGTGTAGCTGGCATCAGTGAAACAATACACATTTTACTGTATATGACATTTTAATCCATTTGTCATACCTGATCACAAAATTCATTAATGATGTTCAAATACAGCATTCAAATTTCTAATGCTATAACTTTAACTCCATACTTCTGTCCAGTGTGAATGATCTGGTGTGCTTCCAGTGTACTGTGTCGAGTAAAACTCTTCCCACAGTGTAAACAGCAATACGGCTTCTCTCCAGTGTGAACACGTTGGTGCCGCTGGAGATCACTATGTCGAGTAAAACTCTTGCCACACTCCGAGCAGTCATACGGCTTCTGTCCGGTGTGAATACGCCAGTGGGATTTAAGGGTACTCTGTCGGGTAAAACTCTTCCCGCACTGCGAGCACTGATACGGCTTCTCTCCCGTGTGACTAAGCTGGTGCCGTTGGACATCGATCTGTCGAGTAAAGCTCTTCTCACACTGCGAGCACTGATACGGCTTCTCTCCCGTGTGAACACACTGGTGACGTTGGAGATAACTCTGGTGAATAAAACTCTTTCCACAGTGTGAGCAGTGATATAGCCTCTCCCCTGTGTGAATGGTTTGGTGCTGTACAAGATTACTCTGTCGAGTAAAACTCTTCCCACACTGTGAGCAGTGATACGGCTTCTCTCCTGTGTGAATGACCTGGTGCTGAATGAGATTGCTCTGTCGATTAAAACCTTTTCCACACTCTGAACAGCGATACAACTTTTCCCCCGTGTGAATGCGTTGGTGTGTTTGGAGATCACGCTGTCGAGAGAAACTCTTCCCGCACTGGGAGCAATGATACAGCTTCTCACCTGTGTGAATGACCTGGTGTTCTTTGAGATCTCTCCTTTGAATAAAACACTTTCCACACCATGAGCAGTGATGTGGTTTCACTCCTGTGTGAATGTATTGGTGTCGTCTGAGATTACTCCGGTCAGTAAAACCCTTCCCACACTGTGAGCAGGGATAAACGTCTTTCTCCACTCGCTGGTTAGAGATAACACCAGAGTTAATACCTCTTTGCTGAATACTGGTGACATATTTTATCTCTCCTGATTTTAAATTCTCATATTCCTCATAGTGGCATCTTTCGATGTGTTTGTGGAGGTAAATTTGAGATGTAAATGAAAGTGAACACCAGGAGCAGGACAAGACTTGAGCAGTGTTCATGTCTGGAACAGAGAACAGACAGTTTTAGAAACATATAAAATTGTTAGAGAAATAAATGATTAAATCTGGATGTTTTCCAGTATTTAAAAATTCTAGAGATTCTAATAGATCCCAGTACAGTATAACAAATATGGGATACCACACCTTCATGAGTCTAAGTCAAGATACATATTTTACAGTTATTAGGCAGGTGATGCATGATGACAGTAAATGGTCACATCAGCTGTACAGCTCTTAACTGAGCTTAACTCTCCACCAAACTATGACTGTTAAGCTGGACAGCTCGATTTTATCTTCTTCTCCCTTGGTGTACAAGGGTTATATGCAAAACACATTCACTTTTATGGAACATACATGACTTGACATGATTTCACAAAAATGTTCAGTTTTAGTTGTATAGTCCTCTTACAGAGGATGCTCTTCTATTCTAAATAGTAGATGGTAGGTACCATAGCTCTGGGCAGGAGTAAACCACCTGGTCTCTTGCTTGGGATGGGAGGTGTGGGCAAAATATACTATATGGCCATTTGTGGACACCTGACCATCACTCTCATATGGGGTTCTTCTCCAAACCATCACCTGTAATGAAAGCTGCTATTGTAAGCAGGCAGCTGTCCTATCTGGGCAGATGGTATATGGTGGCACATTATGAAAAAACTGTTTTCTTTGTAAACATTTGATTATATGTCACCTAGTGCAAGACAGAATAACCTGATATGAGGTGCTGGCTCATCCTGGAACTGGCTAGCATTCTGGATCTGTAAATTGTGACCAAGTTCTATCAGTGGTTATTATTGAATGATAAATGTTCTTGAGTAGCACAGCAGAAATACAACATTGCTCAAAATTAGAACAGAAGGAGGAAAGAAATTAGCTTTTGAGCTGCAAGGCCAAACAGTACAAGAGCTGTGTGTAGTCTTCATGGTTTCTTCCTCCAAGATGCTTTACTCATTAATACTGTGAATACCAAAGCCATCATCTGAGTTTGTTACAGCTGAGGAGAATGTGTCTGTTCTGGCTTGCACATCTACACCTATCTACAAGAGTCCTGCCTCGGGTAGGCCACACCTCCAAATGGGCGGGTGTATAATCACCACTGACTCCTCTACATCTTCCATCTTGCCATCTAAATCTCGCTGGGATGGATCGCTGGGACACATCATTGTTTCAGGCATATGATCGCTAGTCTTCCTCCAGAAGGTGTGGTGAAAGGCTGTAATTCATGACATCAGCTGATCCATTAGCTCGAATCAGCAGACTTGCTATGATATTAATTCACTCTCACTCACTTTCAGTAAGCACTTTATCCTGATCAGGGTCTCATTGGATTCAGAGCTAATCAGAGCTGGACATTTCACCATGGATGAGTCAAATATTTATCACAGGACACCATTAAAACACACTCACACATTCACAAACTCTTTTAATCCTAAGTGTATTTAGGATTGAAAGAGAAAGAGAAACTGGAGGACCCAAAAGAAACATGAAGAAAGACATGCAGAAACAAACAGCCTTACAAGGCATTACAGTGACCATGTTACTTAACCTGCTGCATGAGGGTAGTCTTCATCTTCAGTCTCTTCCTCTTTTACAAGCTTCCCGTGAAATCCTCCGTTCAGTTGGACTATGCTTTCCGTGAAGTTTGATGTCCCATCACCTGAAATTCCATCAAGTTTGTTTAAATATTTAAGTACAGCTCTGAAGAACAAGGGGGTGGGGCTGGGAGCACAAGTGCTGAATATAAAGAGTTACTGAACTCCAGTCTGGGGTCAAAAACACCATGTTGTCTTACAGAGGTAGTCTTCTTCTTCAGGTTCTTCCTTTTTTACATGTGTCTCCTGTGTGATGCGTCCCTCACGGCCTGTCCCCAGAAATGACATCATTTTAATTTAAATATTGTCACCTCGTAAAAATATGAAATATAAAACAGTGAAGTGGTTCACTCAAAAATTAAACTAAAAAATTAACCCAAAACAGTATTATTAATCATCAGACTGGACTGTAATGTGACATGTTGACTTACAAACAGATGAGTCTTCCTTTTTTATAACTTCCTGAAGGTCTGTGACATGTCCCATGGAGTCTGATGTCTCTCCACCAGATATTGTACAAGTTTCCATTTGCACACTTCCACAAACCTAATGACCAAAGAGACAAATATTCACTATTTGTAGATCCTGAGCACAATACCATGGCAGTAAGCTAATTAGCAGAAGAATGGTCACACTGCATGGTCACACTGCATTAGCACTCTGGATGAACTGTGCTAGCTTGAGTGCAGTGGCGGCTGGTGCTAAAATGGTGTGGGGGGGCAAACAAACTTGAAATCAAACTGTTAGTAATGCAGGACTGTAAATAGCCATTGGTCAGGTGATTATGTAGCATTACTGCTAAAATAAAATACTGAAAATGTTACTGTTACAGTCAATTACACTGTTCCTGTACACTATGGTTTACTTATAACCTGTGAATCTGCTACTGAATCACAGGTAACAACATTTACACAAATATTTTACACTCTCTCTCTCTCTCTCTCTCTCTCTGACTCTCTGTCTCTCTCTCTCTCTCTCTCTGCCTCTGTCTCTCTCTCTGACTCTCTGTCTCTCTCTCTCTCTCTCTCTGACTCTCTGTCTCTCTCTCTCTCTCTCTCTCTCTCTCTCTGCCTCTGTCTCTCTCTGTCTCTCTCTCTGACTCTCTGTCTCTCTCTCTGCCTCTCTCTCTCTGTCTCTCTCTCTGACTCTCTGTCTCTCTCTCTATCTCTCTCTCTCTGTCTCTCTCTCTGCCTCTGCCTCTCTCTCTCTCTCTGCCTCTGTCTCTCTCTCTCTCTCTCTGCCTCTGTCTCTCTCTCTCTCTCTCTGCCTCTGCCTCTCTCTCTCTCTCTGCCTCTCTCTCTCTCTCTCTCTCTCTGCCTCTGTCTCTCTCTCTCTGTCTCTCTCTCTCTGTTTATGTAGCACCAGGTCCTGGAGAAACGTTGTTTCATTTCACTATGTACTGCGTCAGATATATGTGGTTGAAATGACAATAAAAGCTTCTTGAATCTTGAATCTTGTTTAACTGCAGTGTTGTACCATGCAGATGTTCCCTCCAGTTCCATGTGGCTGATGATGAAGTTCTTGGTGATTTTAGACTATATGAAGATCATATATTATCTGAACTCCATTCACCAGTTCTAAGCCCAACTTGTTATGTGTGTATGTATTTTACTGTCTGAACTGAAAAAGAGTGTTAAATAATCTAGCACTACTTATGAGTTTTACAAAATTAATCAGTTACAAAATCTGCATGAATATAAATTCATTTAAATAAACAAAAAACAAGCTTTTGTAGATATTAATATATATAAACACCTAGGTATATTAAAACTCTACATCTGGGAATCTGGGGGGAAAATCTTATACTATTATAATAAAATACTGTTCTCTTGAGTTATGATTAGTGTGCATATTTAACTTTAAACACATTTCTAATGCAAAAATTCACTAAAGCAAATAAATCAAACTTCCAATCATGCATTTAAATAACATTAACATAAAGCTATGATTTAATACATTAATAACATGAAAACTGTAAGGTTTTGTCCAAGACCGCATTCCAAATCACTGCTCCTTCACTACAGAGTGAACTACATAGTGTGAATACTCCACTCTATTATACTCATTGTAGTGCACTTGTAAGGGAGCAGGGAGACATTTGGGATTCAGCCACTAACTGTTAGCAGAATAGATTAGCTAGTTTAACTTACCTCAGGATTTAAAGCAGAACACAATGAACATCCTGAAAAACACAATTACAAGCTTTATATTTAAACCGATCCAATCTATTAATTTAAAGCCCTGACAGAAATCTGATCCCATCGAGATGATTACCTCAGAGAGACCGCTCCTCTGTTAGCTCCCCTTCTGCTCTTGTGGCTCTGACGGCCTTGTAGGTGTTTACAGCGCCGCCTGCTGGAGTGTCCTGGATTAGGGATTTCTGTAGCTCTGTTTCAGGCTCTTGTTCTCCATCACTGAGGCAATAACCTCCACATGAAGATAATGCTGAAAAGGTTTTACACTAACAGATTTAAAATGTTTTCTATTCTCTAGTTTGTAACCCGAGGTAAGCTAAATTCTCTGAGCGCCCCAGCTAACAAAATGACTAACTAAATATAAACAGATAAACTTGTTTTAATAGTGTGTAGAAATGTTGTGCAGCATTGGACTGAGCAAATTCTTAGAGTGTGATGATCATTCTGCATCTGTTGTCTGTTGAAGATATGGAATAGAAATGAAAGTTTATCAAATTTCAATACCTTCAACTCATCATCATTAAGAAAAATGATGTCAAGGATATTTCATGATTTATATTGAATTAACATTTTAAACATCCATTTTCTACACCCTAGAACACAAAGGCAGGGGTACACCCTGGACAGGTGACCAGTCCATCACAGGGCCACACATATAAACAGACAACCACACACACACACACACACACACACTCTATGGGCAATGTAGAATTACCAATCAACCTAATGTACATGTTTTTGGACTGTGGGAGGAAACCGGAGTACCCGGAGTAAACCCACACAGGAACGGGGAGAACACGCAAACTCCACACAGAACTCCACTTCCTGCTGTGGGGCAGCAGTGCTGACCACTAAGCCACCGTGCTGCCCCTGTTTTCTTCTCATCTGCAGTTATTTGTCTGTTTATAAATGTTGATTAGGATCATAAAATTGTTACTGAGGCTCTGATCACTGAAAGTGTAGAATTGAAAGAGGGTGTATTTTCTTTCTCCATGAATATATGTCATAAAATAAAAAATAAATACCCCCCGTTTATGTGCCTGGTATCTCTGTGAGCAAGGAGCGTGTAATTACTGAGGATCAGGAAGCAGGCTGTTTGTAGACAAGCACCTCATACAAAAGCAGTCACTTGAATAAAAACTTATACAAGCTTGATAAATAAACTGCACACATTCATTTATAGCACGTATATAAGAATTCTAATTCTAGTAAATAATATTAAATAAGGATAATATAATATAATATAATTTAATATAATATAATATAATATAATATAATATAATATAATATAATATAATATAATATAATATAATATAATATAATATAATATAATATAACAAGGTGCTTTAACATGAACTCCACCTTAAACTCACAACAGATGAAGGGGAGCTGAATGTTTTTTTAACAGATATAGTTATCTTCTGTGTGAAAATATTCTTGGTTGAGGTTTTATAAACCCACTTAAACACAGAAGCTCATTAATGTGTCTGTATTTGAGGATGTTTACTGCGTTCTTCTTTGATGTCTCAGGTAAGTTCAACAAGCTGATCTGACTGGCTGAATCCCAATACTGAACACCTCCCTACGAAGTTCAGTACACAGAGCAGTGGGGTTTACATCCCATGTAGTTCACTTCATAGTCAAAAAGGCGACATTTGGGATTAACCAGTATGAACTGGTATAGCTGCTTAAATCATAAACACAATCCTTTATAAGATTTTTAAATTAATTGTTCAAATTTTAGTTGTACTTAACTGATATTGTCTAAATATTATATCTAATGAAATGATATGATGAGTTATTACATTCTAAATGAAGTCTGTAATTTGTATGAAGTGTATTAGTATACAGTGAATTCTGATTTATTCTGATTTATTGTCACTTATGATTTCAGCTTCTTTTCTTTTTTTTTAAGAATTAAACCTTCTAATGGAACCAGCAGAGGTCCAGTTCTGGATCAATATCATTTGGTCTGATGAGACCATGACGGAGATGTTTGGTCATCATGCATGGCGCCATATTTAACAAAAAACATCTGATTTCAGCTGTTAAACACAGTGACAGAGGGAGGAGGATATGGGCTGTGTTTTTATAAAAACAATGATAAACTTTTATTCTAGAATATTCTTCAAACAATTAGAAGTCCCGCTTACACTGGGCTGAAATCAGGTCATGCAACAACACAATGATCCTGAGCACATCAAC
Source organism: Hemibagrus wyckioides (assembly GCF_019097595.1). Classification (NCBI taxonomy): domain Eukaryota; kingdom Metazoa; phylum Chordata; class Actinopteri; order Siluriformes; family Bagridae; genus Hemibagrus; species Hemibagrus wyckioides. The sequence continues at coordinate 1,709,462 of NC_080734.1, forward strand.
AAATCCACATCTGTATGGATAAAGAAGACAACATCATAGAAAGACGTAATACTGTAAATAAGAGTGAGCTGCAATTTCTCCAGAAACAAGGGACTTAGAGACGAATAAACTCCTACAGAAATGTGTACTTCAACTTATTGTTGTTCTATGTAGTAATGTTTTTTGTCATCATCTGACGTGTATTTGTTTGTTTATAGTACTTGTTGAGGATCACATTATTAAATAAAGCTATATAAATGAAGGAGAGTGTCATTTTACAGTCCAAAAGCCTGAGAGCTTCATTACAACTGCTTCTCTTTTGCCTTCTTTTATAATTTAATACAGTTTCTCATCAAAATTATATTATTGACAACAACTTGGTTGAAAAGTATAATTTTGAACATATTTCAGGGACTTCAGAGTTTTGTCCCTGTTTTGTTTTAATGACAGTGTTGACTCGAGCTGGAATAGATGCACGAGTTTGTATAAAGTCTTTTAGATCAAATCCATTGGGGTCTCGTCTGATCACACGCTTCAGGAGAAGAGATTAGACATGAGGAACATCTGACCTTTTGAACAAAGCAGTTCAGATGATCACTGTCATAAACCTGCTTACATTTAAATAGGAATAATCTTTAAATGTTTTAAATATTTCCAAAATCTGAATTGTTTATTTCCAGTTTTTCACCGGTTTGGTGTTATGGAGCACTCAGGAGTGTGCCTACATCATGCCAAAAAGAAATGTGAGTGTTGCTGCTCCTCAGAGTGGGTAACAAAGCCATCTCCACACAATCTGAATTTTATTATACTGTAAAATTGAATGTTTACAAACTGAGAGCCTTTAAGATAGTCACCAATCTTCCAAAATTCACCCCAAGGTCAGACTGTTTAAATGCTCAGGAACATAAAGAAAACCCCAAAGAACTATTCTTCTAAGGAAAGAGAGTTAGGATGGGTGTTGGGATGGCCATGTCAAACTCCAGACCTCAGATCCACTGTGGTGGGATCTTAAGAAAACTTTACATCAACAGATATCCTCAAGCAGCAATGAACTGAAGCAATGCTGTAAAGATGAGTAGAGAACATTTCTCCAGTCAAAAATCTCAACAATATTAAATAAAAAAAAAATTAAATAAAAAATTAAACCACTGACAGGTGAAGTGAATGATGGGATAAATGAAGGGATATTATTAAACATTAGGCATGCTTTGGGCAATCTTCTGCTGGGAAACCTGACATTCCTGTGAATGTACCACCTACATAATCACTGCAGACCAAGTACACAACTTCAGGGCAACAACATTCGGTAATGGCTCTGGTCTTACAGAAGGATAAGATGTTCAGGAACCAGTAAATATTGTTCAGGTATGGCCTGAGGAAAATAAGAAAGAGTTCAGATAGATAGATAGAGAGAGAGAGAGAGAGAGGCAGAGAGAGAGAGAGAGAGAGAGAGAGACAGAGGCAGAGAGAGAGAGATAGATAGAGAGAGAGAGAGAGAGAGACAGAGGCAGAGGCAGAGGCAGAGAGAGAGACAGAGGCAGAGGCAGAGGCAGAGAGAGAGACAGAGGCAGAGGCAGAGAGAGAGAGAGAGAGAGAGAGAGAGAGAGAGAGAGAGACAGAGGCAGAGAGAGAGAGAGAGAGAGAGAGAGAGAGAGACAGAGACAGAGGCAGAGGCAGAGAGAGAGAGAGAGAGAGAGAGAGAGAGAGAGAGAGAGAGACAGAGGCAGAGGCAGAGAGAGAGAGAGAGAGAGAGAGAGATCACATGATGCTCCAGCAGGCGGCGCTTTAATATTAACTCCGCCTTAAAGTCACAACAGATGAAGAGGAACTGCTGTTTTCTTTCCCGCTGAGGTAATAGTTTCCTCACAGAGATTATCATTTTTTACCTGGAAATATTCCTGCCTGAGCTTTATGAAACAGATTTAATCAATTTTAGGAGAAAAGCTTGTTATTGTGTCTGTATCTGGAGATGTTTATTACGTCCTCCTTTGATGCCTGAGGTAAGTTAAAGTGAACGGCTAACAGTTAGTGGCTGAGTCCCAAATGGCTTCCTACTTCCCTTGAAGTGCACTACACAGAGAGAGCAGTATTCACCCTATGTAGTTGACTACAGAGTCAAAGAGAAGAGATTTGGGACGCGGTCTCAGTGAAACTGCTGTAGCTGGCTAAACCGTAAACACATTTCCTTGATTGTTAGCGAGCTCATTTATTTAAAACTTTACTAGATAATATATCAGTATTTTATCTCATTAATGGACCTTTTTACTGTTGCATTTTATAGAAAATGTCATTTGTATGAAGTGTATAAGTATACAACTGATTCTGGAGTCCTGATTATCATTTATTCTGATTTATTGTTATTTATGATTTCAGAGCTTTAAGATCAAACCTTCTAATGGAACCATCAGAGGTCAGACACTGGTCTTCCAGAACACCTCCTCACACTCCTGCTGCCTCTCAGGTACCAGCTTCATGTCCATCATTCTCTGATGTGTTCGGGTTTAAAGCTCTGAACAGCTGATTATTGAAATACAGGGCTGGAATGATGGGGCTGAGGAAGAAATGAGAGCAGAAAATATGAGGTTTAAGAGTGATAAGTAATTAACTTGACTTCCATTCTAACAGCAAATTTCTCTTCCTAAAATATTAAAGACATGAACATCTGGAAACTTGTCTCCAAAGTAAAGGGTGTGACATTCTTGCAATATTCCAGACCACTGCTTTAAAAATTAAAGTTTAGATCAGTTTGTGGTTGCTGGATGTTCTCATGGGTCTGTAGAATAAAAATTTGACATTACTGAAATTTTTGGCAATGTCAGTTTCTTTAAAAATATGAGTATAATGTTGATGATTGCATCAGTAACTGACCTCCAACATAACAGGACCACTATTCTACAGAGGGGGGAAAACATAGACATTCTTAGCATTTTTGTGCGTTTTTATACAATTTTGAGAGCTCCTGAACATCTAACATCAATGCAGTCATTCGATATGGAGCTCAGTCAGTAGAACATCAGCCCCAGGTTGGGAAATAGCTTTGGTTGGAGGTTCAAGCCTCAAGTACTGCCAAGGTGCCACTGCTGTCCCACTGAGCATGGCCCTAAACCATCTATATATCTTCATCCTCCTGGAATGAAGGGAAAAATTTCACTGTGGTCTATGCAGGGTATGCAATAAATAATTTTCCTTCTAAATAACTGTAACTGCTACAATAATGGAATAATACAATAATAAGAAGCTGTTAGAGATTTAGGCAGGGGTTGGTTTTAATGTTTAATAAATAACAGGTTTTCCTGGCTTTGTGGTGGTCAGTTTCTGTCCATGGTAGTTTGCATGTTATTCTGATAATAAAAGCAAATCAATGTTATCATTATCTCCTCAGAATGTATGCAGTAGGGATGTGCAGACAGAAACCTGTACAGATTCAGGTGAAGGGACATCAGGCTCTGTAGGACACACCAACCCTGAAGACCAACAGAAACATGTGAAGAAGGATGAACCAGAGGATGAAGGTTATGTCTGTAAGTTAACAAAATAGAATACAGCTCATCGTCACTCATTTTCACTAATTGCTTCTCCTGCTCTTGGTTATTCAGGGTTTTAAAGCCTCAGAAACACTCTGCACACACTTTCACACATTCACACTAATATACAGATAACCAGCAGTGACTTGTGCTCTTTGTATTTTGTACCTTTTAAATTTCAGGTGATACGACGCCCGGCCCTGTGGAACACTTCACACCTGTGGAGGAGCAGAAATATATAAAAAAGGAAGAACCTGAAGATGAAGATTATCTCAGTAAGACAGCAGGGTGTATTAGGGATCAGATTGGGCCACATACATTTTATAGGCTATATTTGTTCTAAATATTCTCCCACTGTTCTTCAGGTGGAATTTCAGGTGGACAAGCATCATGCTCTGTGGAAAATGTAGGAGAACAGAGTGGAGTTCAGAGCATGCATGTAAAAGAGGAAGAGTCTACAGATGAACACTTCCTCTGTACCACGACAGTATGGGGTTAAGTATCGCTGACACTGTAACACTCACTCTGTGCAATTATACATTTCATTGTAAAGAAAACAAGTCGATCTGATGCATCTCCAATTTTACATCATTCTGGATACTAAATTATTAGGTAATGCAATGATGACTCAAGTGTTTGAAACTGTGTTGTTGATCAGAAGATCAGGCTTCAAGCCCCTGCACCATTGTTAGACAAGAACCTTGAGCAAGGCCCTTAACCCTCTCTGTTCCAGGGGCACTGTACCATGGCTGACCCTGTGCTCTGACCCCAACCTTCAATGCTAAAATATCTTATTTCTATTTTGTTGTAAGCTAGAAGTCAAGTCATGAAGCTTTTATTGTCATTTCAACCATATATAGCTGACGCAGTACACAGTGAAATGAAACAGCATTTTTCCAAGACCTTTGTGTTGCATAGAACAACATGGAGCTACAATAACACAACACAGAGCCAAGGACTGAAAATAAGTTGTCCTAGCCACATGAAGTGAAAACAGAGTGAGACAAAAAAACAGTGACAACAAACAGACAATACAAAACAAGACAGTACAGGACAGACACACAGAATACACAAAATAGCACCGACCACACTACATCCTGTATATGTTATATAGTACAATGTGCAGAATAGGAGAACTGTAAACAAATAGGGTTCTTGTGAACATTTACACTTCTGTATAGCTGCAGTTGGTGGTGGTTTGAAATGTGTGCAAAAAACAGCAACAGCAGCAATTGAGTGAAAGATAACAGGATGTAAACAGTTAGAATATGGGTGGAGTTACAGGCCATCTTGTCCCCTGTCAGTCAAATAGTCTATGTAATAATAATAATAATAATAATAATGAGTAAATACTCTACATGTATGACACTGCTAATTATTAATTAATACTAATTCTAAAGTTATAGAAAACATTAAGAGCCTTTTGCATCATTGTAGTTTTTAATATGAAAATGTCCCTACATTTTTACTGGTAGCTCTATAGAATGCACAACAGCTCCTTGGGCAGGCTGTGCTTCCTCAGGTGGCACAGAAACTGTCTCTGCTTTGCTTTCTTTGTGATAGTGACAGTGTTTCTCTGCTTTTCAAGGTCTTGCAGATGGTAGTGCCAAAAAACTGGATTGTGAGTGGAGACATAGGAGTCAGGTCTTTTGCTGTCATCTTAACTGTCTTGTCATTGTTAAGCTCCAGGTTGTTGTGTCTGCATTAGAGGCAGAACCGGTCCTCCTTCTACCTAGACCTAGACTTATCATCATCCTGCATGAGTCTGATGGCTGTTGTTTCATCAGCACATTTCATGGATCTTGACAGATGGGTCACCATAAGTACAATAGTTTGCACTGATGGAAAGAGCTGAGAGGAGAGCATGCAGTGCTGAGGGTGCAAGTGCTGGATGTGATTTTCCCCAGCAGGTGGGTTTTGGCATGGAGGGCCGGCTGAGTTTGTGGTGAAAGATGTCTGGAGTGATTATATTAAATGCTGAATTCTGCAGAGTCCAGGAAAAGAATTTGTGTAAGGTGCACCAGGATTATAGTGCAACTGCATGTTGACTAAATCTTCTGCAGACCTATTTTATCTGCAGGAAACTGGAACTAGGAAGGGAAATGTGTTGACGACTGAGGGGTTATTGATGGACTTCTTGAACCTAGAGAAAACATGTTCAGGTCTTCATCTTGTTGTAGGGTGTTGTTCGAGTAGGTGGTGTTTAGTAGTTGATGACTGGTTGCAGTCTCTCCACATTGCTGCTGGGCCATTAACTGAGAATGTGTTTTTCAGCTTCTCAGGATATAGTCTTTTTGCTCTTCTGATTTTATTTTGTCCGTGTGTTTCTGTTTTCATAAATGCTGAATCTGTTCACATCTTTACTTAATGCTGTCTGGTTATGATCAGATTACCCTGGACACATGTTAATACCAGGAGTAAATGGTGAATGGGACCCTCACAACCAGACTGTGTTACAGTTTCTTTCCTCAACACCCAGGACTGAACTGTTCAACTCTCTCTCTCTCTCACACACTCACACACACACACACACACACACACAGAGGACTAAACTGTACAGAACACTCTCTCTCTCACACACACACACACACACACACACACACAGAGGACTAAACTGTACAGAACACTCTCTCTCACACACACACACACACACACAGAGAGAGGACTGAACTGTACAAAACTCTCTCTCTCTCACACACACACACACACACACACACACACTCAGGACTGAACTGTACAGAACTCTCTGTCTCTCTGTTTGCATCTAGCTGCACACTGTGCACTTTGTGTCTAAGACAAACTTCTGTCCTAGCTCTGTGTTGTTTTTTGTGTTTAAACTAGGGCTGTCAGTCGATCAAAAATTTTAACCTAATTAATTACATGATGTGACGATTAATTAATCTAATTAATCGCATTTAATCACACATGAACATTGACTGAGAAATTGCCCCCAAAATGATCATTTTAAAGTCATTACTGTATTAGACGAGCATTAAATAGACATTACAACAAATACTTTTTTATATTATTTATTTATGAACAACAGCCTATCACTTAGACCACAACATATTTAGCTTGAGCTAATCTTTCCTCTTTTGATTTTTTTTTCGGTGTCAAACAGCTGATTTATTTTCGAAAGTACCGTAGTTCTTGACGATGGTGTGTAGGTTGCATCTGAGGATGCAATTCGAAATGCATCCATTAACCCCTGGTCTTCCACTATATTAACAGTCCTACAGTCCACAGAAATCCATTTAGCTATGGTATTTGCAAGTTTTTCCGATGTAGACTTGTTAATTTTGTCATGACTAGCCTCAGACAGTGTGGTTTGGCGGAGCGTGTTGATTGTAGCAGCCGGGGTTGTGCTAACCGTAGAGCTTGCTAAAACATGCTTTGAGTTCATGTGGTATTTCAGGCTAGAACTGCTTTGATGCTATGCAAATTCCTTACTGCAGACAATGCAGACGACTTTGGCTTGATCAGTGGCTCCATCTGGATGAGCTTTAAATTTAAATTGTCCCTTCAGAGATTAGATCTTTGTCGTGGTTTTGCATCATCACTACAGCTTGCAGTGCTAAGATGATGTACAGGTCTGGGGCGGGGCGGGGCGGGACAGGGTGCGTTAACTGTGTTAAAGTATTTTAATCACATTATTTTTTATTACTAATTAATTAAGTTAACGCGTTAAACTGACAGCCCTAGTTTAAACTCTATGTGGTATGTTTCTGTAGCACCAGGTCCTGGACTATGTACTGTGTCAGCTATATGTGGTTTGAAATGACAATAAAGCTTCTTGAATCTTGAATCTTGACATGGGCCATCTGTTCATTGCTGAGTTTGCACTAGCAGGGGCCTGGGGACAGGAGAACTGTTCTACACAGGACCCATCACTGCCCTAAGGGCCTGCTTTTGGTTCACTGTGTTGGTTTGATTTTGTGAATCATTCTGATTAAAGACTTAAATCCCCTCAATTACACAGTGAGTTTATAATGTCTTTTATTTTCATCTCCAGAAAAAGATGATGCCCAGTTGGAAGTCTACCCCTGCTTCATGTGTTCACTTTCCTCTACATCTCATACTTTCCTCCATAAACACATCACTAGATGCCACCCTGACGAATATGAGAGACTGATCAAATCAGGAGACATAATGTATCAGAATCTTCTGCCAGAAAGAAGCTCTAGTATTCAGCAAACCATCTCTGGTCCTCTGCAAATGCAGAAAGAAGTCCATCTGTGCTTGCAGTGTGGGAAGAGTTTCACTGACCAGAAAAATCTCAGAAGACACCAGTACATTCACAGAGGAGAGAAACCACATCACTGCTCAGAGTGTGGGAAGAATTTTGTTCGACAGAGTGATCTCCAGATACACCTGCGCAGTCACACGGGAGAGAGGCCACATCACTGTCCAGAGTGTGGGAAGAATTTCGCCCAACAGAGTAGTCTCCAAAGACATCAGCGCATTCATAATGGAGAAAAGCCATATCACTGCTCAGAGTGTGGGAAGAGTTTTAAGCAGCAGAGTCATCTCCAGACACACCAACGTATTCATACAGGAGAGAGGCCATATCACTGCTCAGAGTGTGGGAAGAATTTTATTCAACAAAGTGATCTCCAAACACACCAGCGCATTCACACAGGTGAGAGGCCATATCAGTGTCTGGAGTGTGGGAAGAGTTTTGCCCAACACAGTAGTCTCCAGCGACACCAACGCACTCATACAGGAGAGAAGCTGTACCACTGCTCAGAGTGTGGGAAGAGTTTTATTCAACTCAGTGATCTCCAGACACACCAGCGCACTCACACTGGAGAGAGGCCATATCACTGCTCTCAGTGTGGGAAGAGTTTTACTCATCCAAGTAGTCTCCAAAGACACTTACGTGTTCACACGGGAGAGAGGCCGTATCACTGCCCACAGTGTGGGAAGAGTTTTAATCGTCACAGTACTTTCAAAGCACACCAGTTCGTTCACACAGGAGAAAAGCCACATCACTGCTCACATTGTGGAATGAGTTTTGCCCATCAGAGTAGCCTCCAGCGACACCAGCGTGTTCACACAGGAGAGAAGCCATATCACTGTTCAGATTGTGGGAAGAGTTTTATTCAACAAAGTGATCTCCAGACGCACCAGGTCATTCACACAGGAGAGAGGCCATATCACTGCTCACAGTGTGGGAAGAATTTTACTCGACCGAGTACTCTGAGAACACACAAGATCATTCACACAGCACAGACGTATGAAGTTAGGATCATGCCATTTGAAATCTGAATTCAAAAACTGAACTGATTTTGTGGTTTGCGAAGAGCAATCTAAACTGAGACTAAATTAGCTTAAGGGTGACTCTTAAACCAGTGAACTAACATGAGGATGTGGTTTTCAGACTTCAGAGCACTTCTGTACATCTCTCTGGATAAGAGCATCTGACAACAGGGTGTCCCCGGATCCTTAAAAAGTCTTAAAAGGTCTTAAATTACATAATATAAAAATAAGGCTTTTTTTTAGCATTAAAATGCCTTAAATTTGCGTTTCAAAGGTCTTAAAAATAAAATCTAACCGACCCCATAAAGATTTTATTTTTATCTTTTTGAAAACAATTTGAAATGTTTTCGTTTATTTGTTACGCAGAACGAAACAGGCGGAACCAACTAAAATACACGTTCATGGGGAGTTTGTTTAACACCGGCTTTACGGTAGCTGTGTGAACCATGGAAAAGTTTGAGCTTTAGCCTTGAGGAAATGTAAATCGAGGTCTGGTGCAGGCTGTGCAAAAAAAATGTAAAACTCGGAACAATGAGGATGAAAGCTTTGGAGACCCACATGCAGTGTGAAAAACACAAAGCGGCTGCAGAAACCTGTCGGAACCTGGCATTTCTCAGTTCTGCTCCGTCGTGCCCACATCATTAAAGCCTATTACAGACTGCTGCTGTATCCTGAACACCGGCGTCTGCATCAGCTTCAAGTTCAAGCACCGCCACTTCTGCTCCAGCAGACATCAGAACAATGCTTGGCTCCATCACAACACTTTTATTTTCTAGGAATGTGCACTGCAGTTCCACTTGAAAAAGCTAATCTCTGTTTCTATGGATGTACCAAATGTCAATTGGAGGTTTTTAGAACTCCTGCAACAGGAGCATCATGAGCAGTTTGGTGGCACACAGCTAATTGTGGTGGGGAGCTGTGGCCTCCACACCCTACACCCTAATGCCTGCAAACATGGCTTCTCCATTTGGTACATGGAGAAGGATCTGAGGGCCTTGTACATACTCTTTCCAGTGCACCAGCTAGGAGGATGCAGTTGGGAAAAAGAAGATAGCAAATCCAGGAACGGCATCTTATGACACTCTTGAAGCTGCTGAAAAAGACCCTTTTGGTCCTAAATTTCATTCTGCATGGTATTAAAAGGTCTTACACAGTCTTAAATCTAACTCTTAGAAACCTGCAGATACCCTGAACAAGAGCCATAAATGTGAATTTAAATGATTTTTAAGTTCAAAACGGAAAAGAAATAATTCAGTGTATATCTTCAATGACTTCATCTTCTCTTTTTTTTAAAGTAACATGCTCTCTCACAGCCCAGGTCCTGTCTATGGACAGGAGCTCATGCAGATAATCTCTGCTTTTCATTTCTACTTCAGCTTCTACTGCATTATTGGTGCCGATAAGCAGTTTTTTTCCTTTGGTCAGCTGCGACAAAAGAATATAAAATGTTACTTTCAGGGAAATTATGTGTTGTGTTTCCACAACTCTTATGAAGGTATTTCATGGCTTAAAGCAAAGATGACTTAAAGTTTTCAGAGATTTCATGTTGCGTTTTTCATGTAAGCACAATCCATTTCACTCCTTAAAGCTATCTGTATATGGGAAGGAAAGATCTCTTTGGAGTGTAGTTCCTCTTGGGCTGATGCTTATTGAGAACATCTGCCTTGGTATTACAGAGCAGACGTCTCTGCTTACTTTCACCAGCATGCTGTTCATATAGTTTATATAGCTATGTCTTATTTGTTCTACTTGGTTTTAATCGTTTAAAAAAGTCAGATAACAGCTAACTTATTGATAATACATGCTGAAGCGGTGAGCCGTATACTGATGCAGTTAACAGCCTTGTGAATAACAGAATGCTCCGCAGGCGGCGCTGTGAACATTAACCCCGCTGTACACTCACAACAGAAAAAGATGAGCTGCAGGGATATTTTTATTTATTAATTTTTTGTGGCATTTGTTCTTGTGAGTGAACAGTTGCTTTCTCACTGTGAGGTGATAAACTTCACCTTTAAAATAGTCCTCAGTGTGTTTCTTAATGACCAATTGGATGGATTTTGAAATAAAGGTTTGTTATTGTCTTTCTATGAGGATATTTAATATGTTAAGATTTTGGCTAAGTATTGATTCCTAAATTACTCCCTTCTCCCTTTAATGGATAACGCATACATGTGTGTATATAATAATAATAATAACAACAATAATAATAATATCTTACATTTAAATGTTTAAATGTCTGGGATTTTCTTTTTACTGATATATTTGATGTCTAAATGTGTTAATGTTTCAGATTTATATGATTCAGAATCAGTGTGATTAAAGGAAGAGGATCTGTTGACCTTCTCAGTGTTTGGATCAGGGTTTTTAAATGTACTTTGTTTTTTTTAGCGTATATAAAAGATTTTTTTTCTGTTTATTTAAACTTATAAAGCACAATAAAGCTATTTTGATGCTGAATGTTTTTGATAAATAAATAAGAAATGAAAATGATTATTAGTTGTAACTCTGATCAATTCGATTTAAATAGCATTCGTGGAACCTAATGTGGTCTTTTCCTGTTGTAGGAAAGAAAATCTGAGATAATTTGTAAATATATTTAAAGTCATTTGGTTTGATGTGGATTTACCCACTTGACTAATATTGTATTGGTCCCCCTTTTGCTGCCAAAGCAGCCCTGACCCGTCGAGGCATGGACTCCACTAGATCCCTGAAGGTGTGCTCTGGGATCTGGCACCAAGATGTTAGCAGCAGATCCTTTAAGTCTTAAAGGATACTTTTGCTAGATACTGACCACTTAAGACCAGGAACACCCCATAAGTGCTGCAGTTTTGGAGATGCTCTACTCTAGTCATCTAGCCATCACATTTAGCCCTTGTAAAACATCACCTTTGAGGACAAAATGTTGACTTGCTGCCTAATATATCCCACCCACTAACAGGTGCCATGATGAGGAGATACTCAGTCTTATTCACTTCACCTCTCAGTGCTCACAGTGTTGTACCTGATCGGTGTATATAGTAGACTTACAATAGTTCAACAATGAGTTGACCTGGCATGATGCCCACCCATACCTAACAAAATCTGCTGCACCACCTCGAGGGGCAAGTGACACTCTTGGGTATGCATCTGTTTCCCTATTGTGTTAATCTGGTAATTTCAGGTAAAGTGACATCAGTCACTGTCAAACACATCACACCTGTGGATGAACAGAATTATGTAAAATGGGAAAAACCTGAAGATGAAGACTACCTCTGTAAGGGTGTGTTAGGATCCAAACTGTAGATGAAGTCTCAACTAAGCTTAAAAAATGCTGGGCCAGTCTCTCTGAATCTCAGAGATACCTTGCTGAAAATGATGAAAGTGTTTAAATGTAAATAATTGAATTTCAGGTGATGGGACATGGAAAAAGCAACAGTTTCAAAGCTTATATATAAAAGATGAAGACTCTGTACAGCGATGGTGTAGGGTTATGTAACACTGATACTGTATAATGATTTTAAAGGTTATTCAATTTGTTAAAAAGAAAAGTGAAGACAGATAAGACTGGAAAATTTTGGGTAGCCGTCTAAGGTTAATTCTTAACAGTTTTAAGCAGTCGTACAGTAAACAGTTTGAACAGATTAAGTCTGTTTAATCATCTTAAGCCAACTTTTACACATAATCCACATTTTACACACAAATGAATAGACCAGTTTATTTATTCCCATGTCATATTATTTTTGAAAAATCACACATTCTTGTTACCCTGCAGTGCATGGATGGGGTGTCATTTTAACTGCTGATGTAATGGATTGTAGGAGGTTTTGCTTTATGAGACACCTTTGTTCGGTCGGCAGTCCTCTCTCCTTTTCTTTTGGATTTACTCTACTCTTTGCTGTGTGACCCTCGGTCAGGAAGACTGGGATAATGGCCATGATGTTTTCCATGATTGTCACCTGCTGTGGTGATTGTCACTGCTCATCTTGGGGGATTCTTGTTTTTCATAGACACGAGGAATGTAGTCATGGAAGCAGTGTTTGCTGATGTGTACTCTCGTTACCTCCTCTAAGGCATGGGAGCATTTCATATTAAATTCCATGCTAAATGTTGTAAACTGTGAACTTTACAAAGCGGAGCTTCAGTGTCACGGAAACACGACAATGATGAAGGAGCACAAACCGGAAACATGCGGGAATCACAGATGAAGGAGAAACATTCAGGACCATAAGTTTAATGCAGATTTGTCATGTGCCATATTTGTGTGATTAATGTGTTGGTCATTCACACAGAACGTGTTTTATTCCTAATTCCTTTTCCATTATTTTTAATGAATGTGATAAATGAATGTTTTTGCCGTTGTGCTCCATCTTTTGCAGTCCCTCACGGGTCTCATGTTCAAATGATTTCTACTGTTCCAAACAGCGCAGCTCATCAACGTCACTCACAGAACACTGGACCAATCAGAAGGCCCCAGAGGCGGGGCAGTGCAGCTCATCAACGTCACTCACAGAACATTGGACCAATCAGAATGCCCCAGAGGCGGGGCAGCGCAGCTCATCAACGTCACTCACAGAACATTAAACCAATCAGAAGGCCCCAGAGGCGGGGCAGTGCAGCTCATCAACGTCACTCACAGAACATTGGACCAATCAGAATGCCCCAGAGGCGGGGCAGCGCAGCTCATCAATGTCACTCATAGAACATTAGACCAATCAGAATGCCCCAGAGGCGGGGTAAGCGTTGTAAGCTTCGTTTACAGTAGCAGGTTGTCATGGCAACTTGGGTCCTGAGACCCTCGCTTTCTGTACTGCACTTTTTAACCCATTCCTAAACACTGAGTCTTGTATTTGTAGTAAACATGCATTCTGTGTGTGAGTGTTTTATTCTGTGTGAGTGTTTTATTCTGTGTGAGTGTTTTATTCTGTGTGTGAATGCTTTATTCTGTGTGAGTGTTTTATTGTGTGAGTGTTTTATTCTGTGTGTGAGTGTTTTATTCTGTGTGAGTGTTTTATTCTGTGTGAGTGCTTTATTCTGTATGAATGCTTTATTCTGTGTGAGTGCTTTATTCTGTGTGAGTGCTTTATTCTGTGCGAGTGCTTTATTCTGTGTGAGTGCTTTATTCTGTGTGTGAGTGTTTTATTCTGTGTGAGTGTTCTATTCTGTGTGAGTGTTTTATTCTGTGTGAGTGCTTTATTCTGTGTGTGAATGCTTTATTCTGTGTGAGTGCTTTATTCTGTGTGAGTGCTTTATTCTGTGTGTGAGTCCTTTATTCTGTGTGAGTGCTTTATTCTGTGCGAGTGCTTTATTCTGTGTGAGTGCTTTATTCTGTGTGTGAGTGCTTTATTCTGTGTGTGAGTGCTTTATTCTGTGTGAGTGCTTTATTCTGTGCGAGTGCTTTATTCTGTGTGTGAGTGCTTTATTCTGTGTGAGTGCTTTATTCTGTGCGAGTGCTTTATTCTGTGTGAGTGCTTTATTCTGTGTGAGTGCTTTATTCTGTGCGAGTGCTTTATTCTGTGTGTGAGTGCTTTATTCTGTGCGAGTGCTTTATTCTGTGCGAGTGCTTTATTCTGTGTGTGAGTGCTTTATTCTGTGCGAGTGCTTTATTCTGTGTGTGAGTGCTTTATTCTGTGTGAGTGCTTTATTCTGTGCGAGTGCTTTATTCTGTGTGTGAGTGCTTTATTCTGTGCGAGTGCTTTATTCTGTGCGAGTGCTTTATTCTGTGTGTGAGTGCTTTATTCTGTGCGAGTGCTTTATTCTGTGTGAGTGCTTTATTCTGTGCGAGTGCTTTATTCTGTGTGAGTGCTTTATTCTGTGTGTGAGTGCTTTATTCTGTGCGAGTGCTTTATTCTGTGTGAGTACTTTATTCTGTGTGTGAGTACTTTATTCTGTGCGAGTGCTTTATTCTGTGTGTGAGTGCTTTATTCTGTGCGAGTGCTTTATTCTGTGTGAGTGCTTTATTCTGTGCGAGGGCTTTATTCTGTGTGAGTGCTTTATTCTGTGTGTCAGTGCTTTATTCTGTGCGAGTGCTTTATTCTGTGTGTGAGTGCTTTATTCTGTGTGAGTGCTTCATTCTGTGCGAGTGCTTTATTCTGTGCGAGTGCTTTATTCTGTGCGAGTGCTTCATTCTGTGTGAGTGCTTTATTCTGTGTGTGAGTGCTTTATTCTGTGTGAGTGCTTTATTCTGTGTGAGTGCTTTATTCTGTGCGAGTGCTTCATTCTGTGCGAGTGCTTTATTTTGTGTGAGTGCTTTATTCTGTGTGAGTGCTTTATTCTGTGCGAGTGCTTTATTCTGTGTGAGTGCTTTATTCTGTGTGAGTGTTTTATTCTGTGTGAGTGTTTTATTCTGTGTGTGAGTGTTTTATTCTGTGTGAGTGTTTTATTGTGTGAGTGTTTTATTCTGTGTGTGAGTGTTTTATTCTGTGTGAGTGTTTTATTCTGTGTGTGAGTGTTTTATTCTGTGTGTGAGTGTTTTATTCTGTGTGAGTGTTTTATTCTGTGTGTGAGTGTTTTATTCTGTGTGAGTGTTTTATTCTGTGTGAGTGTTTTATTCTGTGTGTGAGTGTTTTATTCTGTGTGAGTGTTTTATTCTGTGTGTGAGTGTTTTATTCTGTGTGAGTGTTTTATTCTGTGTGAGTGCTTTATTCTGTGTGTGAATGCTTTATTCTGTGTGAGTGCTTTATTCTGTGTGAGTGCTTTATTCTGTGTGAGTGCTTTATTCTGTGTGTGAATGCTTTATTCTGTGTGAGTGCTTTATTCTGTGTGAGTGCTTTATTCTGTGTGTGAGTGTTTTATTCTGTGTGAGTGTTTTATTCTGTGTGAGTGTTTTATTCTGTGTGAGTGCTTTATTCTGTGTGTGAATGCTTTATTCTGTGTGAGTGCTTTATTCTGTGTGTGAGTGTTTTATTCTGTGTGAGTGTTTTATTCTGTGTGAGTGTTTTTTCTGTGTGTGAGTGCTTTATTCTGTGTGTGAATGCTTTATTCTGTGTGTGAGTGTTTTATTCTGTGTGTGAGTGTTTTATTCTGTGTGTGAGTGCTTTATTCTGTGTGTGAATGCTTTATTCTGTGTGTGAGTGTTTTATTCTGTGTGTGAGTGTTTTATTCTGTGTGAGTGTTTTATTCTGTGTGTGAGTGTTTTATTCTGTGTGAGTGTTCTATTCTGTGTGAGTGTTTTATTCTGTGTGAGTGCTTTATTCTGTGTGTGAATGCTTTATTCTGTGTGAGTGCTTTATTCTGTGTGAGTGCTTTATTCTGTGTGAGTGCTTTATTCTGTGTGAATGCTTTATTCTGTGTGAGTGCTTTATTCTGTGTGAGTGCTTTATTCTGTGTGTGAGTCCTTTATTCTGTGTGAGTGCTTTATTCTGTGTGTGAGTGCTTTATTCTGTGTGAATGCTTTATTCTGTGCGAGTGCTTTATTCTGTGTGAGTGCTTTATTCTGTGTGAGTGCTTTATTCTGTGTGTGAGTGCTTTATTCTGTGCGAGTGCTTTATTCTGTGTGAGTGCTTTATTCTGTGTGAGTGCTTTATTCTGTGTGTGAGTGCTTTATTCTGTGCGAGTGCTTTATTCTGTGTGAGTGCTTTATTCTGTGTGTGAGTACTTTATTCTGTGCGAGTGCTTTATTCTGTGCGAGTGCTTTATTCTGTGTGAGTACTTTATTCTGTGTGAGTGCTTTATTCTGTGTGTGAGTGCTTTATTCTGTGCGAGTGCTTTATTCTGTGTGAGTGCTTTATTCTGTGTGTGAGTACTTTATTCTGTGCGAGTGCTTTATTCTGTGTGAGTGCTTTATTCTGTGCGAGTGCTTTATTCTGTGCGAGTGCTTTATTCTGTGTGAGTGCTTTATTCTGTGTGTGAGTGCTTTATTCTGTGCGAGTGCTTTATTCTGTGTGTGAGTGCTTTATTCTGTGTGAGTGCTTTATTCTGTGTGAGTGCTTCATTCTGTGCGAGTGCTTTATTCTGTGCAAGTGCTTTATTCTGTGCGAGTGCTTCATTCTGTGTGAGTGCTTTATTCTGTGTGTGAGTGCTTTATTCTGTGTGAGTGTTTTATTCTGTGTGTGAGTGTTTTATTCTGTGTGAGTGTTTTATTCTGTGTGTGAGTGTTTTATTCTGTGTGAGTGCTTTATTCTGTGTGTGAATGCTTTATTCTGTGTGAGTGCTTTATTCTGTGTGTGAGTGTTTTATCCTGTGTGAGTGTTTTATTCTGTGTGAGTGTTTTATTCTGTGTGTGAGTGCTTTATTCTGTGTGTGAATGCTTTATTCTGTGTGAGTGCTTTATTCTGTGTGTGAGTGTTTTATTCTGTGTGTGAGTGTTTTATTCTGTGTGTGAGTGCTTTATTCTGTGTGTGAGTGCTTTATTCTGTGTGTGAATGCTTTATTCTGTGTGTGAGTGTTTTATTCTGTGTGTGAGTGTTTTATTCTGTGTGAGTGTTTTATTCTGTGTGTGAGTGTTTTATTCTGTGTGAGTGTTTTATTCTGTGTGAGTGCTTTATTCTGTGTGAGTGCTTTATTCTGTGTGAGTGCTTCATTCTGTGTGAGTGCTTTATTCTGTGTGAGTGCTTTATTCTGTGTGAGTGCTTTATTCTGTGTGAGTGCTTTATTCTGTGTGAGTGCTTCATTCTGTGTGAGTGCTTTATTCTGTGTGAGTGCTTTATTCTGTGTGAGTGCTTTATTCTGTGTGAGTGTTTTATTCTGTGTGAGTGCTTTATTCTGTGTGAGTGTTTTATTCTGTGTGAGTGCTTTATTCTGTGTGAGTGCTTTATTCTGTGTGAGTGCTTTATTCTGTGTGTGAGTGTTTTATTCTGTGTGAGTGCTTTATTCTGTGTGTGAATGCTTTATTCTGTGTGAGTGCTTTATTCTGTGTGAGTGCTTTATTCTGTGTGAGTGTTTTATTCTGTGTGAGTGCTTCATTCTGTGTGAGTGCTTTATTCTGTGTGAGTGCTTTATTCTGTGTGAGTGCTTTATTCTGTGTGAGTGCTTTATTCTGTGTGTGAATGCTTTATTCTGTGTGAGTGCTTTATTCTGTGTGAGTGCTTTATTCTGTGTGAGTGCTTTATTCTGTGTGAGTGCTTCATTCTGTGTGAGTGCTTTATTCTGTGTGAGTGCTTTATTCTGTGTGAGTGCTTTATTCTGTGTGAGTGCTTTATTCTGTGTGAGTGTTTTATTCTGTGTGAGTGCTTTATTCTGTGTGAGTGTTTTATTCTGTGTGAGTGCTTTATTCTGTGTGAGTGCTTTATTCTGTGTGTGAGTGTTTTATTCTGTGTGAGTGCTTTATTCTGTGTGTGAATGCTTTATTCTGTGTGAGTGCTTTATTCTGTGTGAGTGCTTCATTCTGTGTGAGTGTTTTATTCTGTGTGAGTGCTTCATTCTGTGTGAGTGCTTTATTCTGTGTGAGTGCTTCATTCTGTGTGAGTGCTTTATTCTGTGTGAGTGCTTTATTCTGTGTGTGAATGCTTTATTCTGTGTGAGTGCTTTATTCTGTGCGAGTACTTCATTCTGTGTGTGCTTTATTCTGTGTGAGTGCTTTATTCTGTGCGAGTGCTTTATTCTGTGCGAGTGCTTTATTCTGTGCGAGTGCTTCATTCTGTGCGAGTGCTTTATTCTGTGCGAGTGCTTTATTCTGTGCGAGTGCTTTATTCTGTGCGAGTGCTTTATTCTGTGCGAGTGCTTTATTCTGTGTGAGTGCTTTATTCTGTGTGAGTGCTTTATTCTGTGCGAGTGCTTTATTCTGTGCGAGTGCTTTATTCTGTGCGAGTGCTTTATTCTGTGCGAGTGCTTTATTCTGTGCGAGTGCTTTATTCTGTGCGAGTGCTTTATCTGCAGTGTCCGGTGTTTATTGTGTAAAGAGCGTTGTGTTACTCCTCATTCACAGTGTAGATGATAAACAGCACTAATCGTTGTAGTGCAGGACGTTAATTACTGTCCAATTAAAACAGTTTGATCAAAATAAACAAACTATATTTGTTTTTAATCAGCATTTGTTACCAATTAAAAATAATCCAATGAAAAATTTCTGGAAGACTGAATGGATCATAACTCAGTAGTCTAGTAGTTCTGCCTCTTTAAGAAACAAACAGTTCATGGTTTAAAAGGTCAAAAGTTTTCTGCTTAAAAGCTGGAAAAACATTGTGGTAGTGTAAAGGTTTAGTTTACCTTCATGTCTGTAACACCCAATGTGTACATTTAATTTAAAATAAAAATAAAAAGGTATTTAAAGATTTGGTGTTTTTATCTGATTCATCGATTAATCGAAACAATAATCACCCGATTATTCCATTATGAAAATAATCATTAGTTACAGCCCTACATCTGAGCAGCTGAGGGTTAAGGGCCTTGCTCAAGGGCCCAACAGTGGCAGTATTGGAGGCCCTGGGATTTGAACTCTCAACCTTTTACCCATCTAACACCTTAACCACTGAGTTACCACTACATCAGAGCAAAATAGTTTCCTCACTGGAAAATACAGAAATTTCAATCTCCTCTTCGGCTTATTTTAGTCCTCTCTACAATTCTATCCCATACAATGCTTTATGATCCAATTTTCTCCTCATCAGAGTTGTTGCAGTTTGTAGCAGCAGCCACTGGGAGGCAGTGATGTTCTGCTCTGGATTTTATGTTTTGAGGAGACAGTGTGGGGCAGATTAGTGCTCAGGGTGTTGTGTGCTATAGAAGTCTAATTTACTTAGCAGCCTGTAGCAACCGTGTTTCTTTCATCTATTCAATGTCCAGAATACCCTTGAGTCCTTCACGAGGTACAAGATGAAGATATGAATAAATGGTTTTCCATGATATTTGTGTTTTTTCATAGGATCTCTTAGAATCTCTGAAATAATTTTCTGGAGGAAGAAGTACTAGCACATAGCTACAGTTTATACTCAGGAGAGAAGATGTGATTTTTTTCTCACTACATGTGATTATCCATAATTTATAGAGTCTATGTTTTATAATGTGTTTTAATAACTTTTCATTTTCTGCTCCAGAAATGAATAACACCCAGGTACAAGACTCCTCCTGCTCCTGGTGTCCACGTTCCTCTCAAATTTACCTCCACAAACTCATTAGAAGATGTTACTATAAGGAATATGAGCAGGTCCTAAAATCAGGAGAGATAAGATATGAGAATCTTCAGTATTCCAAAAACCATCTCCTGTCCTCTCGACAGCACCACCTCTAATCAAGCAATGCAGAACGTCTGTCCCTGCTCACAGTGTGGGAAGAGATTTAAAGACCAGAGTAATCTAGATGATATACAGTATAATGTAAATATAATAAATCAAGGCTTTCTATTTTCTGACTACACAACTATGAAGGTAAGAAAATCTCATAAACACTGAGCAGCGATCCCATTAAAACCACTTATACTGCTGTAATTTCAGTGATATGTTAATACAACAACAAAAACACAGCTCTTTGAGATCTTTAAATGTTAAAGGTTTAAAAAGTTTATAGGTTGTGTTGTGTTTAAGATCCTTTAATCATTTTCTGTTCCTGGAAGCTTGCATGTAATCCTGTTAAGCAGTCAAATCTAGTGTTGTCTTCCACGCTGATTAATTCTTCTTATTATTAATTGGTCAGTAACTCTGTAGGGATGTGCAGACTGAGACCTGTACAGATTCACGCTCTGTAGGACACACCAACCCTGAAGACCAACAGAAACATGTGAAGAAGGATGAACCAGAGGATGAAGGTTATGTCTGTAAGTTAACAAAATAGAATACAGCTCATCGTCACTCATTTTCACTAATTGCTTCTCCTGCTCTTGGTTATTCAGGGTTTTAAAGCCTCAGAAACACTCTGCACACACTTTCACACATTCACACTAATATACAGATAACCAGCAGTGACTTGTGCTCTTTGTATTTTGTACCTTTTAAATTTCAGGTGATACGACGCCCGGCCCTGTGGAACACTTCACACCTGTGGAGGAGCAGAAATATATAAAAAAGGAAGAACCTGAAGATGAAGATTATCTCAGTAAGACAGCAGGGTGTAAAATCCTGCATTCCTGACCTCAAACCAAACCTGTGGGGATTCTCCAGCAGGCAGTGCTGTGAGCTTCAGGGCCACCATACACACAGCTGAGGAAGACAAGCTGCAGTTTTTATTTCCTGAAGTCAAAAAGCTGAGTTTCTCGTCACATCCCCTTAAAATCCATCAGGACTCTGAGAGATTGGATAGATGTAAACAATAAAAGTGCTCTGTTTCTGTTAGACTGAGATAAGTATTTATTCTAACACTGAAAGGATATAAATACTGTAAATATTCACTACACACGCAAAGTACTGTAGAAGTCTAGAAGAACATGTCTTCATATTTATTACAGATGCTTATTTTATCACTTCTGTAATATTGGATCAGTAAAAACAAGCATTTCCAAAGAAAAGTGAAATGTTACAGAATTTAGTGAAGAAAGATTACAAAGAACACATTATATAATAGATCAGTTTTGGGGAAAATACCTGCTGTCTGTCAGGGATTTCCTGAAAAACAGAAATAAGTGATCAAGTGTCCAGAAGAACAGACTCTCCAAGAGTTTCGGAAAAGATACAAGCCACTTTCCTAATAAAACTCTATAAACTGTATGAGAGAGTGCAGAGGACAGTCATAACAAATACTGGCTTGGTTTTGTTTAATGCTGTTTGTTGCTCTTTATACCATTTTGTGTGTAGATAGATAGATAGATAGATAGATAGATAGATAGATAGATAGATAGATAGATAGATAGATAGATAGATAGATAGATAGATAGATAGATAGATAGAAGAACAATATATAGATAAAAGAATATGGGGGGGGGTCTCTATAACTCTGATTTCTAACCCATTGCTCTGGTTTGTTGAATTACTCATGAGAAGTTCAGTATGTCAGCACATTATTATAATCAGATACATAAATACAAAACATCTGAAACCGTGAAAAATTTCAGTCATGAAGAATTTAATTTTATATTTCCTGAGAAGTGATAAAGTGCTAGAATGTTGTTCAGACCGCAATAAAATGTTGAGGATGAAACTGATGAAGATAAAACTCTGTAATGATGTTCATGGATTCGTTTGTGATTGCTGGATTGTTGTCACTTGCTAGCGCTAGCGTCCATCTTTACTTCAGAAAGTGATGACTGCAAATTTTTCCATATCCCTGCTCACACTGTGGGAAGTTTCACGCAGCAGAGTAATCTCCAGCACCACCAGCGCATTCATGACGGCCAGAAGCCCTATCACTGCGCACAGTGCGGCAAGAGTTTTATACACAGCCGTGGTCTCTGAACACATCAGATCATTCACACCGGAGAGATCCCACACCACTGCTCAGAGTTTTATATACAAGAGTGACTTCCGAATACACCAGTGCAGTCACACAGGAGAGAAGCCCTACACCTGCTCAGAGTGAGGGAAAGGTTTCACAACCGTGAGTAACTTCCAGCGGCATCAACGCATTCACACGGCAGAGAAACTGCATCACTGTTCACACTGTGGAAAGAGAATCAGCTCCTGAAACACCAGCGCATTCACACAGGAGAGAAGCCGTATCGGTGCTCAGAGTGTGGGAAGAGCTTCACGGAGCCGAGACGCCGGTCCGGTGCCTGGTGTGGACGGAGATTCAGTTCTTCAGAATTGAAGATACACAGGTGGACCTATGTGGAGCTGTCAGTTTATAAAACATGATCTCTAATTTAAGTTGAAACAAACTATGCAGCACTTGAACTGAGCCAGGACTCACTTAGATGCGATATTCTGCACTTCTTTTTAACAGCAGAGAAAAAGACCAGCCTTGCAACGGTCTACCCAGAAATAACAACATTTCTGTCCAAACCTGAGTAAATGTTCAGACCTGTGTGTATGCTTCACTTAACAAAACACAGAAACTGCAATAAATCTATCATGGGCTTGCAAAGCTGGTGTAGATTAAAATAATTGTTCAAATGAAATCTTAAATGTCATTAAAAAATACCTCATAACTGCATCAGATATTAATTGGCCTGAATAGAGTCAGAATATGACATGATGCCTTTACAATGAGAAGAAGTGGAAAACCCTGACACTGAAGTGGGATGTTTTCGTCATGTATGTAGGAGTGATACAATAAAACATAAACCTATAAAATATATTAAATCAGCTTGTTTTCAGATATATTACCACTTCACTGTAAAAGCTTAAAACAAAAATATTAAAATTTCTGAAAGTTGTTGCTCTTAGAATGGGAAGTGTCCATATAATAGCATTATAATATCATACACATCTTTAAGGGAATTAAGTATAAAACACTAAATGATTTAATAGCCTGATAAATATGTGTCCAGACCAACAAAATGCACATTATCATTGTGTTGATTGTGGTTTTTATTGAAGAAACACATAAGACTTCCTTAACTCCTGTTTAAAGCAGGAAATGTCGGAGGATGAGAGTCTGCTGGTGAGGTAACGGTTCGGTTCGGACCTGCCACCATGTAGACCAAGCTTTTAATCCAGTACCACAGACACTAGACAAATTCCAACCTTCGCCTAAGATACAGCTACCGATCTTAATGTTCATGTTTGGCTCTTAGGGACACGTCATGCACACTCGGTGGTTGTAAATTTTTAACAATACATGTTTTTAAATCTCATACAACCTTAAATGAACATAACCAGATACAAGATGCTGATCCAGACACATGATCTGCTAGTAAAGTTAAGTAAGCAGCGGTTCAAGCTCAATATTTACACGACCTCATCATTCTATTTGTATCATAAATTAAAAAAATCCTGTCAACGTTTTGAGCTCAGTGTTTGAATCTGAAGGTTTCTGAAGCCTGAATACAACAAAAACGGCCATTTCATTAACACCACCATCTCAACACCGGATCTGAACAAGTCTCAGGACTGGTTCCACAAGTACCGGACCCATGATTAGCAGAAATCTCCAGCAGGAGGAGCTGTGAACATTAACGCTGCTGTAAACTCACCACAGAAGGAGAGGAGCTGTGGTTTCAGTTCATTTACCTCTGTAAGCAGTAGAGCTTTCTCTCTGAGGTAATCATCCTTACTTTAAAATATCAGACTGGATCTTTTATTTGAACATTTTAATAGTAAAAGCTTATTATTGTGTCTGATTTTAAAAATATTAGGGCTTTATTTTAGTCAGACCTGTGTGATAAAGCTAACTGTCATCAGTGTTACACATAAAACTCTTTAGTTTGTGATTAACAAGATTTTATCATCTCACCTGATACTAAATCTATTTATTGTAGACAGTAAATATCCAAAAAGAATAGGAAGCAATGAGAAACTGCTACTTACTTATTTATGTATTCATTCATTCATTCGTTTCAAAGATAACATCAAGAATGTTTTTGGTTTTTTTTAATATGGTACATAAAAATATTTTGTATCAGAAACAAACAAAATGTTTAAAATCAATATTTAAAAGTGTATTAGTTACGTCTATCAGGTAAAATGTCTGATCTTTATCTACACCACCCACTACACTTCTAAACAGAGCTGGGTTTTTATTTATCATCAGGTAAACGTTTGTCTTTTCTACCTCATCATTTTAATACAAACTTTAAAAAGTTAATGATTTTAATTTCCCCTTTGAATGATGTGTGTCTGATGTCTGAAGGGTGTGAGGTTCATGGTAGAGAAGAGCTGCTAATGTTTATCTCCATTGTTGAATGTAATCATCAAGACCTGGGAAGTTCCTGCTGTTGCTGTGACTCCTGGTTGAAGCAGCGTGGTGTCTACCTTCCAGAGCAGATCTTCTATCCCAGGATAAAGATTTTCCAGTTAGGTCCAGTGCCTGTGGTTCTGGTCCCTGGGAATGAATTCCAAATAAGAGATCCATCAGCATAGGAACCAATCCAGATCACAAGTGCCCCTGAAACATGGAGGTTTTATTATGGCCTTAAGTGGAAGCTGTTCCATGAATTATCTGCAGCTCATCAACAGGATCTGGAGCAGTGCATGATCTCCAACGTGCTAATCCTTATTCAGGCTCTGCTAAACAGAGAGGGTTTTTTTCTGATGCCTAAGAAAGCAGTAAACTGATAAGATGCACTTGTTTTTTTTCCCTCAGAGTCAGAACACTTTATGATGGAATCTGCAGAAGACCATCTCAGCTCTTTCACAGGATCTGCACACCCTCCTCCTCCTGCTGTCTCGCTGGTCAGCCTAACAATTTTAATGATCTGACCCCCCAGTAAACACGAAAGAAGTAAACTAGCATAAAGCCCTATTCAGACTTGTTAGTTTTACACAGGGGGAATATCTGGGGTTTTAATCCTGTTTGAATCCCTCAGTCATTTTTACACAATCTGTGTGCATGTGTCTGTGTGAAAGATTAGGCTGTATTTTATTTTCTATTATTAAATGACGACTAGAAATAACCCAAGGTAATACCTGATCCAGCTTTTCCTGATCCAAAGTTTTTCTTCAGTATAGAGACACTCACTCTTTTCCATCTTCTCCTGCAGAAACCAAAACAAAATGAAAGTATTGACTGAGTTTAAGATGCAGAGCAATGAGCCATAAAAACTTTAACGGAAAGTTAGAGAAGGAATAGTTCTGGGGTTCTGGTATGCAACCATCAACTTCCAGATTTTTTTGTTATTAGCCCTAACCCTAACCCCATGTGTTTTTGATTCTGTTACCATAAACCATCCTTATTACATACAAAACACCTGAAACCTGACGTTAGAATAGATAAGCAGGTAATATTGTAGATGATGTTTAACATGTTGTGAAGTTAGGATCCATTTATTGTTAAAATGACATTATATAAAGACTTTCCTTTATTCTCTGATCACTAGCTTCTGGGGGATGTGCAGACAGAAACAGCTGGAGGGACATCAGGGTCTTTGGGAGAGAAACATGTGAAGAAGGAGGAACATGAAGATGAAGGTTACCTCTGTACGACATCACAGCACATTACAGTCCAGTCTGATGATGAATAATCTTTTTATTTAAACCGATCCAGTCACTAAACACATCACATGTTTATGTTTGTACTTTTTACTTTTTTACTCTAATTGATTACATTTAAATATAACTTTGGAATTTCAGGTTGGATGTCCAGCTCTGTAGGACTCATCAACCCTGTTGACCAACAGAAACATATAAAGAAGGAAGAACCTGAAGGTGAAAACAATCTCCGTAAGACAACAAGGTGTATTGGAGCTTGAAAATATTCCTTGTAGCTGATCTGCTCCCAGAATTTACTCCTGTCCACATTATTGGTCAGTTTCAAGTTATACTTGAAAGATTTGCTTGAGATTAAATGAACTCTTCATTTCAGATGAAGAGATAGGCATGGGACAAATTACCCCTGTGCACCTACAGAGTAACAGATTGCAAAGTATACATATAAAAGAGGAAGAGTCTGAAGATGAAGGCTATGCCTGTACATCACTCTGTGGTTAAGTAACACTGACACTTAAAAGATAAAGCGATATAGCAAGAGAAGATTGATTGATACTTGAGAAAATGATAAAGCAGGGATCCTCAAATCTGGCCCACAAGAGCTACTTTCCTGCAGTAGAACTCTAACCTTAATCAAACACACCTGAGCATGCTAATCAGTGTCTTCAGAAACTTTAAAAAATCACAGGTAGTGGAGTTTGATTGGGGTTGGAGCTAAACCGGCCCTCCAGGGCAAGATTTAAGGAACCCTGTGATAGAGTAACAGCTAGTCACAGACAGTAAGTGTTGGATCCATGTGCAGAGTTTAATGTAAAAATAACAGCCCAACAATCCAAAACAGCAGACAGGGTCAAAACAGAAAACACAGGCAAAGAGTTCAATAAAACAAAAGAGCAATCACTGGAGGAAAAGTACCAAAACACAATCCAACCAAACACAAAGCACAAGGTCAAACACCTTTTAAGTAGTAGTTTAAGTATTTCAGGAAGTCTTTAGACTTTAGGCTTAGGTTTGAAGACAGTCAGTGTTTTAGCTGTTCTGACATCTAGTGGAAGTTCGTTCCATCACATGGGTGCCAGAACAGAGAAGAGTCTTGATGCAGGTTTTCCTTGTATCCTGAGATGCTGGGTCAGTGGAGCAGTGCTGGAGGATCTGAGGGAGCATGGTGCAGGTGTGATGAGAGCTTTGCAGAAACTTGCTGTTGGTCCATTTTTGGCTTTGTAGATGAGCATCAGTGTTCTGATACAGAAGCTACACGAAGTCAGTGGTGGGAATGTGTGTATTTAGTAAGGTTAAAGATAAGTCACACAGCTGCATTCTGGATCAATAACATCTCTTCAAAGGATTTCAGCATGCTGTTGATCATGTTATACATACCACTATTTAGCATTTCTCTGCAGCTTCTCAGTAGATTCTGTTGTGATGTTACTGGACCACAGTTATGTTTATACTAAAGAATCTTGGCATCTGTTTGTAAAGCTATTAGACTGATGAGAAGTTCTCCTTCAGCACCACACAAAAAGCAGGATGACTCTTCCATGTGAAGGCTGTAGCTCTGTGGGCTAGACTGGTGTTAGAACTGTTGAGTTCAGCATCAACAACAGTTCAGTGTCTGAGACTGAAGTTTTTGGTGGTTAATGGTGCAGCTGCTATTGTTTAAGTGCTTGTGATGTTTTATCATGTAGTATTATTCATCTATATCATATACTCTGCAAGAAGTGAAGTAAAGGACATCTAAATAGTGTTTGCTTATATAACTTGCTGTATCACACTACATGACTGTGACTATGTGACTGTCAGTTCAGTTGGAGTGTTATGTAATGATTCCTACTTACTTCTGATAATTAATAATTTATAAAACCTGTTAAACTTAGTGTCAATTCATACAAATGGCTTTGTTCCTTTTCAGTAATTTTCTAAACTGTATTATTTTCTGCCCCAGAAATGAAAGATGCCCAGTTTCAAGCCTTCACCTGCTCCTGGTGTTCACTTTCATACACATCTCAAATGTACCTCCACAAACACATCAGAAGATGCCACTATGAGCAGTATAAAAGTCTGATCACATCCGGAGAGATTCCATGTGAGAGTTCGATGCCTAAGTGCAGCTCCAGCATTCAGCAAACAATCACATCAAATCAAGTCGCTCAATATCCCTGCTCCCAGTGTGGGAAGAGTTTTGACCAACAGAGTATTCTCCATCAGCATCAGTGCCTTCACGCTGGAGAGAAGCCATACTGCTGCTCCCAGTGTGGGAAGAGTTTTGTTCGACAGAGTACACTTCAGCAACATCAGCACATTCACACAGGAGAGAAGCCATACCACTGTTCAGAGTGTGTGAAGAGTTTTATTCGACACTGCGATCTCGTGTCACACCAGCGCATTCACACAGGAGAGAGACCGTTTCCCTGCTCCCAGTGTGGGAAGAGTTTTATAACCAAGAGGTATCTGAAGGCACACCAGGTCATTCACAAAGGAGAGAAGCCATATCACTGCTCGGAGTGCGGGAAGAGTTTTATCCGACGGTCAAACCTCCAAATACACCGGCGCATTCACACGGGAGAGAAGCCGTACTGCTGCACAGAGTGTGGGAAAAGGTTTTCCCAGCAGAATTCCCTCCAGCAACACCAGCGCATTCATATAGCCGAGAAACCAATACAGTGTTCCCAGTGTGGACAGAGATTTACTTATTCAGGTGCTTTTAATGTACATAAATGCCCCAACATGGAGCCATCAGCTTGTGTAGCATGAAATAACCAAGGAGTGTTGTTATAAAGCCTGTTTATTAAGTTAGTGTGATTTGCTAAAATATGTACAGTACATAACGGAATTAGTGCATATATACACTGAGGGGAAAGTATTCCAGTCTATATATCCACATCTTTAGCTAATACAGTAGACTTCAAGTTAAAATAATGAATTTAGTTATAAATTTGATGTTCATATTCATAAGTTCTTGTTAACAAACTTAAACTTGTAGACATACATTTGACATTGCACATATACCTACACATATACAGCTCTGGAAAAAAATAAGAGCCCACTGCAAAATCATGAGTTTCTTGTGTTTTTTTCTTCCAGGGTCATGTATTGGTCAGATGAAGAGTTTTGTTTCATTTTTTGTGAACTGTGACAATATTTCTCCTAAATTCAGAATATAACTATTGTTATTTAGAGAGTATATTTAAAGGAAATGACAAAAACATCAAAATAACCCAAGATCATGCAGTATTTGCAGAGCTTTAATAACTCAAATAAAACTAAATGTAAATAATCTGTAAACAGATTGTGTTAATGCTTTGTGTAAATAACATTAAGAGATCAGTATTTGGTGGAATAACCCCGATCTGCATGGGTTTTAGCTCCATGATCTCCACCAGTTTCTCACACTGCTGTTGGGGAACTTTATACCACTCTCACTGCAAAAAAGCAAACAGCTCAGCTTTACTTGATGGTTTGTGATCATCCATCTTCCTCTTGATGACATTCCAGAGGTTTTCAATAGGGTTCACATCTGGAGATTGGGCAGTGGTCTCTTATTTTATTCCAGAGCTGTATAGTTGACCATATAGTTGTAGAAGGGCAATGATTTATAATCTCACTCTCAGTGTTTATAATGATTTATAATCCCACTCTCAGTGTTTATAATGATTTATAATCCCACTCTCTGTGTTTATAATGATTTATAATCACACTCTCAGTGTTTATAATGATTTATAATCTCACTCTCAGTGTTTATAATGATTTATAATCCCACTCTCAGTGTTTATAATGATTTATAATCACACTCTCAGTGTTTATAATGATTTATAATCACACTCTCAGTGTTTATAATGATTTATAATCACACTCTCAGTGTTTATAATGATTTATAATCACACTCTCAGTGTTTATAATGATTTATAATCACACTCTCAGTGTTTATAATGATTTATAATCCCACTCTCAGTGTTTATAATGATTTATAATCACACTCTCAGTGTTTATAATGATTTATAATCCCACTCTCAGTGTTTATAATCCCAGCGTGGTGAGGAGTTTTTTCTCACCACCCTCACCTGTGGCTTGCTCACATCTGGGATTTATACAAATTGAATTGAATTCAGCTCCCAAACAGTCGGACATGTGGGATGTGTCCTGGCAGTTCACCAAAACTGCTTTCGTGAGGTGAGACTCTGATTATACATCGTATGTAATGAGGAAAGACTTCTTGGTGCTGTAAGACAGAGAACAGGATAAAAGTGAAGACTGTCAGCCACAGCCTTTACAAACAACAACCAGTGTGGAGATGCACTGATTTACACAGACACACATACTGTACATACAAACACACATTACAGTCTCTCTCTCTCTCACTCTTTCTCTACCTCTGTCTTTCTCTACCTCTCTCTTTCCCTCACTCTCTCTCTCTCTCTCTCTCTCTCTCTCACTCTTTCTCTACCTCTGTCTTTCTCTACCTCTCTCTTTCCCTCTCTCTCTCTCTCTCTCTCTCTCTCACTCTTTCTCTACCTCTGTCTTTCTCTACCTCTCTCTTTCCCTCTCTCTCTCTCTCTCTCTCTCTCTCTCTCTTTAAATTAAAACTATAGACACTTAAAAACACAATATTAATTAGCTGCCCTAAAATAATTATATTTCTATAAAGATAGTAAGTCGTGTGTGTGTGTGTGTGTGTGTGTCACTAACTCACTTTCTACTTTCTCCAGTTTACAGTTTGGATCCTTCAGTAGATCAGAGAACATCTGCAGTCCTGATTCTCCTGGTTTATAACTGCTCAGAAGATTCAGTTCTCTCAGGTGTGATGAGGAGTTTGACCTCAGAGCTGAAGCCAGAGAATTGTAACCTTTAACTGTAATACTGTAGTCCCACAACCTATAAAAAAGGTTTTAACATTAAACAAAACATGCACAAAATGTGTGTGTGTGTGTGATGATCTTACTCCAGTATTTCCAGTGTACAGTGTGGATTCTTCAGTCCATCAGAGAGCAGCTCCACTCCTGAATCCTGCAGTTCATTGTGACTCAGTTCCAGTTCTCTCAGTCTGGAGGATTTTGAGCTGAGAACTGAGGACAGAGCTCTACAGCTTTCCTCTGTCAGGATACAGTCCCACAGACTGGAAGAGAAATTAGTATTATATTTAAATCTCTGTTCATTAACGACCTGAATCCAATACAAAAAACATAACATATTCTGTTTCTCATCATCTCATCACCTTATTTCACTCCATGACCCCCGTACTGCTGCTGTCTGCACACTGCACATTATTGCACACTATTCACTTTATATAGTTTTGTAAAGTACAGTTATTTACAATTTACATTTCTATATATATTCTATATTTTATATACATGTTCTATATACACATATATTATATTCTATTTATATTATATTTTATATTATATTTTATTTTTATGTACCTACGGTGGACTTATAGGTTTTATAGTTTTTATAGTTTTTATATTTTATATTTCATATTTTTATATTTTACATTTTATCCTTGTCTTTTTTTCTGTCCTTATTTGTTTTCCTTTTTCCTTTTCAAGGGTCAAACAGTCGTTTGCATTTCACTGCATCTCATACTGTGTACCATTATGTATGTGACAAATAAAATTAGAATTTGGTTTGATTTGAATCCAAGGTTCTAATGTCAGGATAAAAATATATAATAAAGAACCTTAGACTGATGTATGAGTCTTAGATCAACTTTTAAGAAGAGAGGAAGAGACATAAAAAGTGACTAAACAAGGTGGAGACAGCTGAAGAGCTATCATTAAAAATCATAAGTACAGTTTGTATTTAATCATGATATAATTCATGTACAAATTAAACCTAATTCTGAGGTATAAATAAATGTAACATTTAAAATATATATATTATATTATATATTATATATACAAAAAGCTTTAAAAAATTTCAGCTAAATCTAAAGCAGTTCTATGTACTGTATGCATTTGAGAGAAACTACAACTGAGTGCATTTGCACATGCTTTTTCTGTGGAAAAAGTCACATATCAACACACTGTGTGTTATGTTTAGTGATGAAGTGATGATCTGACCTCAGTTTCTCCAGGTTCATCAGTCCTCTAAACAGCCTCCACACTCCTAAATCCCCTAATTTATTAACAGTTAGATCCAGTTCTCTCAGACTAGAAAAAGAAATATGCATCACAATCACTGAGATTGAGTGTACATTCATCTGTAACATGTTTCTCTCTCTCTCTCTCTCTCTCTCTCACACACACACACACACACACATACACAATCAAATCTGTATGTAATATATAGTATGAAAGTGATGAACTGATCTCGGTCTACTGTGTGTGTCAGGAACAGCTGATTAGTTCCCTGTCAGACCTGGAGACGGTGCTGGCAGGCGAATCTCGGAAGTGCCATGCCTTTCCTATTGTTCTCTTTCCCTTTGTTCCTGTTCTCAGCTGTCATTGTTTACTGTTCCATGTTTATTGTTTTGTGTTATGCTTATGCCATGTTCATGTTTCGGCCAGGTTTTATATTTAGGTTTCTGTTTTAGTTTCAGTTCTACTTCATGTCATGTCTAGTGTTAGAGTAGTCTGTCCCATGTCTTGTGTTTATGTTAATAAAGCAGTGCTTCTTTAAATCCCACACCTGGGTCTTTCTTCAAGGCGTGCCGACGCACGCATCAACCACAGAGATCCGGGTTCACACCTCACATGGGGCGGGGGCTCTGCTGCTGAGTCCTGCAGTTTTACATGCCGCATGAGTGGATATTGTTTTGTAATGTTTTTTACGGTGAGATTAAAACCACACAACCTAAAGGAAGAGAGATGAAGACATATTTGAATAGCTAATTGTAAAATTAGGTGTTTTCACTTGCATTTGTGCAGATCTACGTGTTTATCCAATTTAATTATATTTTTTGAGCTTTTAACTATAGATATTGTCTCAAAACAGCTTTACAGAAATATAAGACATTAGACATATAATTTATTAAAAAAAGATAAGAACAAATATTCCTCTTTAATTCTAGCAGAGAGTTCTCCATACAGTGTGCTCAGCAGCTCTGGGAAAGGTTCTGCTAGAGAACATTTACTCTACTCTGTCCTTTAGTGCTTCATTAAAATATATAGAATTTCACTTTATTTTTACACTTTATTATCAGACAGAACCACGAAGAAAAGAGGAGGAGAGGACAAAAGAGAGATAGACAAGAAGAAACAGATAATTACTAATAGAGAAATATTACAAATGTAATTACATAAGTACAGATTTTTCTATTTGTATCTATTTAATAAATCTGATTTTCAGACACACAATCAGGTTACTATGAAATAAAGAAGTAAATTAGTTGTTAACCATGCCTCACGGATCGGTACATTACACATTTAAATACTGTAAATGATCTCTATCACTAGTCTTTAGAGATAAGTGTATGTTCTTACCTCAGTATCTCTAGACTGCAGTGTGGATCCTCCAGTTCAGCAAAAAGCAATTGCACTTTAGAACCCTGTAGGTTATTGTGACTCAAGTTCACGTCTCTCAGGTGGGAGGAGTTTGAGCTGACCACTGAGAACAGAACTGTCTGGCTTTCCTCTGTCAGATTACACTTACACAGCCTGATGAAAAAACGTGTCAGAACACTGATCTCAAACACAGCCATAACACACTCTTTACCATGTAACAGAAATGTGTTTCTCACACACAGAAATCAGAGGACAGGACGCCACATCAGCACATTTACAGGAGCAGTGATGTCTTTCTGAACTCCACAATCTCTCAGATACAGTTTATTTACTGAATGGTACAATAGATCAACCTTCAACATCACCTGAAATACCAGAGCAACCACCTGCAACATCCTACCACAAGGGTTCCCAAACTAGGGGTCCAGATCTCACTAGGGGTTACTTGATGTACAGATTGGATCACAAGAGAAACTCCTTCCTGTCATTGTATTATTTTCATGTGGTACAGGTGATAGTAAAACATTGCAACTATATAGAATATAAACCAAATTGTTTCCAGGAAACATTTTCCCTGATTGGTTTATCCCTGAGGAGTTTGTAAAGGTTTGTTTTCTGTAGAATGTGTTTATTTTTGTACTACATAAGGCTATTTTTATGCAAGAAAATATAGAAATATTTAACGAATAATACCCTTTTTTCATTATTAATTTCACATACACAGTAACACATTGGGTTAACATGTGTGTGTTGTTCTCACTGACAGGCAGGTATAATTATACAGTGAGGGAAAAAATGATTTGATCCCCTGCTGATTTTGTACGTTTGCCCACTGACAAGGAAATGATCAGTCTGTAATTTTAATGGTAGGTTTATCTGAACAGTGAGAGACAGAATAACAACAAAAAAATCCAGAAAAACACATTTCAGAAAAGTTCTACATTGATTTGCATTTTATTGAGTGAAATAAGTATTTGACCCCTTTGCAAACCATGACTTAGTACTTGGTGCCAAACCCTTGTTGGCAATCACAGACGTCAGACATTTCTTGTAGTTGGCCACCAGGTTTGCACACATCTCACATCTCAAGGAATTTGGACCCACTCCTCTTTGCAGATCCTCTCCAAGTCATTAAGGTTTTGTGGCTGACCCTTCAGCTCCCTCCACAGATTTTCTATGGGATTAAGGTCTGGACACTGGCTAGGCCACTACAGGACCTTAATGTGCTTCTTTTTGAACCACTCCTTTGTTGCCTTGGCCGTGTGTTTTGGGTCATTGTCAGGCTGGAATATCCATCCACAACCCATTTTCAATGCCCTGGCTGAGGGAAAGAGGTTCTCACTCAAGATTTGACGGTACATGGCTCCGTCCATCGTCCCTTTGATGCGGTGCGGTTGTCCTGTCCCCTTAGCAGAAAAACACCCCCAAATCATAATGTTTCCACCTCCATGTTTGACGGTGGGGATGGTCTTCTTGGAGTCATAGGCAGCATTCCTCCTCCTCCAAACATGGCGAGTTGATGCCAAAGAGCTGGATTTTGGTCTCATTTGACCACAACACTTTCACCCAGTTCTCCTCTGAATCATTCAGATGTTCACTGGCAAACTTGAGATGGTCCTGTACATGTGCTTTCTTTAGCAGGGGGACCTTGCGGGCGCTACTGGATTTCAGTCTTTCACGGCGTAGTGTGTTACCAATTGTTTTCTTGGTGACTGTGGTCCCAGCTGCCTTGAGATCATTGACAAAATCCTCCAGTGTAATTCTGGGCTGATTCCTTGCCGTTCTCATGATCAATGAAACTCCATGAGGTGAGATCTTGCATGGAGCCCCAGACCGAGGAAGATTGACAGTCCTTTTGTGTTTCTTCCATTTGGGAATAATCGCACCAACTGTTGTCACCTTCTCACCAAGCTGCTTGGAGATGGTCTTGTAGCTCATTCCAGCCTTGTGTAGGTCTACAATCTTGTCCCTGACATCCATGGACAGCTCTTTGGTCTTGACCATGATGGAGAGTTTGGAATCTGATTGATTGCTTCCTTCTGTGGACAGGTGTCTTTCATACAGTTAAGGAGCTGAGATTAAGAGCACTCCCCGAGAGTGCTCCTACTGTAATCTCAGCTCCTTACCTGTATAAAAGACACCTGGGAGCCAGAAATCTTTGATTGATAGGGGATCAAATACTTATTTCACTCATTAAAATGGAAATCAATGTAGAACTTTTCTGAAATGCATTTTTCTGGATTTTTTTGTTGTTATTCTGTCTCTCACTGTTCAAATACACCGACCATTAAAATTACTGATCATTTCTGTCAGTGGGCAAATGTACAAAATCAGCAGGGGCTCAAATAATTTTTTTCCCTCACTGTATAAATAGAATTTCAATTACAATTCAATATTTATCACAGTTTATCATAATATCAAAATAATGAGAATGTTGTGTTAAAATATTACAGCATTAGATTTGGTTTTCTATACAGTATTTGGTGAATGTACCACTTTTAATTAAAAAAAGCCATTAAGAAGCTGTAAAATGGACTTAATTACATTTACTTTATGACAGTCATTCTACAAACTCATTTTACACACTAATTTCACACCAATGTTAATTTTGGAATTTCATTTTTACTGCCACTGCTCAGCATTTAACGGCTGTTCTGCTTGACATACAATTACAGTATATCACAAAAGTGAGTACACCCCCGACATTTTTGTAAATATTTTATTATATCTTTTCATGTGACAACACTGAAGTAATGCCCCTCTGCTCCAATGTACAGTAGTGAGTGTCCAGCCTGTATAACAGTGTAAATTTGCTGTCCCCTTAAAATAACTCAACACACAGACATTAATGTCTAAACCGTTGGCAACAAAAGTGACTACACCCCTAAGTGGAAATGTACAAATTGGGCCCAATTAGCCATCCCCAGTGTCATGTGACTCGTTAGTGAATGGGGAGCAGGTGTGTTAAATTTGGTGTTCATGGCAAAGAACTCGCTGAGGATCTGAAAAAAAGAATTGTTGCTCTACATAAAGATGGCCTAGGCTATAAGAAGATTGCCCAGACCCTGAAACTGAGCTGCGGCACGGTGGGCAAGACCTTACAGCGGTTTTACAGGACAGGTTCCACTCAGAACAGGCCTCGCCATGGTCCACCAAAGAAGTTGAGTGTATGTGCTCAGCGTCATATCTGGAGGTCGTCTTTAGGAAACAGACGTATGAGTGCTGCCAGCATTGCTGCAGAGGTTGAAGGGGTGGGGGGTCAGCCTGTCAGTGATATGATAAGACCCCAAACACACCCCCAAGATGACCACTGCCTTGCTGGGGGTAAAGGCGATGGACTGACCAAGCATGTGTCCAGACCTAAACCCTATTGAGCATCTGTGGGGCATCCTCAAACAGAAGGTGGGGGATGTCATCATGGAGGAGTGGAAGAGGACTCCAGTGTCAGCCTGTGAAGCTCTGGTGAACTCCATGCCCAAGAGGGTTAAGGCAGTGCTGGAAAATAATGGTTGCCACACAAAATATTGACACATTGGGCCCAATTTGGACATTTCCACTTAGGGGTGGAGTCACTTTTGTTGCCAACGGTTTAGACATTAATGTCTGTGTGTTGAGTTATTTTGAGGAGACAGCAAATTTACACTGTTATACAGGCTGGACACTCACTACTGTACATTGGAGCAGAGGGGCATTACTTCAGTGTTGTCACATGAAAAGATATAATAAAATATTTACAAAAATGTCGGGGGTGTACTCACTTTTGTGAGATACTGTATGTGTTTTAGTTTTGCTAGTCAGTGAATCAACTTATCTTGTAATAAATCATCAAAATCTACTGTTGAAAAAGCTTTTTTAGAGTTTTAGAGAACATTTCTAGGGCCAAATATGTTTTATATAATATCTTGCTAAACAAATCTAAATATAATTATATACATATACATTCTGGAGGAAAACTCTTATCTGTTTATATTATAATTAGAATATATATATATGTGAAATTATAATATATGTGTACATTATAGAGTTAGTACACACAGTTTATCTGTACCTGTTTGCATCAAGGTTAAAAAACTTCATTTAAATATTGTTTCCTCACCCAGTGTTACATGTTAGATGTAAACCAGATGCAGGATGCACACGAATTTCACACCACATTTATCTGATCGCTCATGCAAATAAGTACTACTTATTTATTCCATTAAAAAAAATAAGCAATAATATCACACATACATATATGCCAATAAAAACAAAGAAAATACATACTTTTACACTGAAAACATAATGCTTAGAATCATATACACACTCACATACCTCCAGGGTCTTTAAACAGTGTGTGTGTGTGTGTGTAATGATCTTACTCCAGTATCTCCAGTGTACAGTGTGGATTCTTCAGTCCATCAGAGAGCAGCTTCACTCCTGAATCCTGCAGGTTATTGTCACTCAGGTTCAATTCTCTCAGTCTGGAGGAGTTTGAGCTGAGAACTGAGGACAGAACTCTACAGCTTTCCTCTGTGAGATAGGTACCATGCAGACTGGACAAGAAGTGATCATATATCAGGACACTGTTCTTAAACTCACAAACATTTCTAAATATTTGAGGGTCAGGTCGCAAAATAAACTGAATTAATATTCAATTTAACATACTATTGTAGCCATAGCTAGTAGTAATGAGCGAGCATGTCTTTCACTTCCACACACTTGCTTATCTCATCTTATTTCTACTACTTATGTGTGTGTCTTTGTGTATATGAGAGAGAGAGCTCTGACCTCAGTTTCTCCAGTATACAGTGTGGATTCTCCAGTCCAGCAGAGAGTAGCTTCACTCCTGAATCCCGCAGATAATTGTCCGTCAGTATTAGTTTTCTCAGACTGGAGGAGTTTGAGCTGAGAACTGTGGAGAGAACTCCACAGCTTTCCTCTGTTAGATAACAGTCACACAGGCTGGAAGAAATGTAACAGAAGTATGAGTGTTTCTCTCACACAGAAATCAGGATACCACATCAGCACATTTACAGGAACCCTGTAGGTCACTGTGACTCAAGTTCACGTCTCTCAGGTGGGAGGAGTTTGAGCTGAACACTAAGAACAGAACTGTCCGGCTTTCCTCTGTCAGATTACACTTACACAGCCTGATGAAATATGCAAAAATATCAGAACACTGATCTCAAACACACACACACACAGCCATAACACACTTTACCTTGTAACAGAAATTTACACACATTTCTCACACACACAGAAATCAGAGGACAGGACGCCACATCAGCGCATTTACAGGAGCAGTGACGTCTTTCTGCACTCCACATTCTCTCAGATACAGTTTATTTACTGAATGGTACAATAGATCAACCTTCAACATCACCTCAACCACCTGAAATACCATAGCAACCTCCTGCAACATCCTAGCACAAGGGTTACCAAACTAGGGGTCCAGATTTCACTAGGGGTTACTTGATGTACAGATTGGGTCACAAGAAAAACTCCTTAGCTTAGAGGTAGCGGCAGCAGAATAGCTCAGACTTCTTCTCTGAGTGAACCCAGAATTCTAACAGCTCTCTGTGAGCTAGTCCAAGATATAACCAGGTGGAACAGGTATGAATTAAGAATTCTTTTTATCTGCCTCCATGTGGTTATATATCTTAACTTGCAGTGTTTCTGTCAGGGTAATTCTATTTAAGAATTATTGTTATGAATTTGACTTTGTTCTGCTGTTCACATTACTCCAGTGTCACAACTCCACCAGTCACTTCCCCTCCCGGGTACCAGAGGGAACCCTTACCAGAGTTCTAATCACTTCCAGGTCAAGGGTGATTTCTGGGTCAAGAGTTACTTCCTGGTTTTAAGACTTTATAGGCCGTGAGTACTGAGCCAGAAAAATGGCTATTCCAGAGAAATATGATGGATCTGCAGACCACTGTTTTGGCTTTCTTAGGCAATGTGATATTTTCTTTGCCCACCAGCCCGACATGTACCGAGAGGACCAAATACGTCTTCCTAATGTCTCTGCTCACAGGTCTGTCACAGTGATACACAGGTGTACTTCCCCCAATACATCACGGTAACCATCTGCCTCGATAACATCCTGCACAGCCAGTACCCAAACTTCCAGGTACGACCCATCCCAACTTCCAGAGAAAAGACCCTCCAATCCTCTTCTGCAGCACCTGAACCCATGCAACTGAGCAGCTCCAACAGCAGTTCTGCTTTTACTGTGGACAACGTCGAACAAGAGATTTTCAGAGAAATGCTCAACTGTTGTGTCATTGTGTATATACACACACATATATCAACATCTTAATCTACTCCAATAGACTACATAGACCAAGTTGATACTGTGTTATAATGATTGCTCCAACATCAACTGTATGTGAAGTCCAAGGAATGTGAGTTTCACCAGAGTACTATCACTTTCCTGGGTTATGTCATTAGCCACCAGGGGGTGGAGATGGACAAGACCAAGGTACGGGCAGTAACAGAGTGGCCCATTCACAAGATTAAGGAGCTCCAAAGATTTCTAGGTTTTTCCATGTTCTACCAGCAATTTATCAGGTGCTATAGCATGATAGTGTCCCCATTTACTGACAGTTAAGAAGAAAACCCAAGAAACTTTGTTGGTTTGCCGCTGCCCAAGCAGCCTTTGAGCTCCTCAAACACAGCTTCCCCATGGTGCCAATTCTCTGCCATCCTGACCCCAGCATCACATTTGTTTTATAGATGGATGCATCAACCTTTGGAGTAGGGGCTGTACTGTCCCAGCATCACAGCAACCAGGGCAAACCTTTTCTTTGTGTCTTTTTTTCCCAGAAATTGACCCCTGCAGAAGCCAACTATGGTATGTCCCCACCCCCTTATCAGCCTGGCAAGCTGACCTAGTGGCTGTTCAAACAGAACCTCAAGCTCAAGCTACCCAGTCGAAAGCTCAGCCCCAGGTTCATAGGCCCATTTAAAGTTCATTGCCAGATCAACCCCATATCACCTTCAACTCCCTCGCAGTTACCCTATCTCCCCATCCTTTTATGTGTCACTCCTCAAATCCGCTCATACCCCCCAACAAAGTAAACCCTAACTATACACCAACACCACCACTCGAAATCAAAGGCTCTCCAGCTTACTTGGTTCACATCCTCCTAGACTCACACCAGAAGCGAGGTCAGCTCCAGTACCTTGTCGACTGGAATGGCGATAGACCTGAAGAGAGGTCATGGTGTCAGTGCTCATGAGATCCTCAATCCCTCACTCATCACAGAATTCAACCATGCACTTTCCAACTGACCCGCTCCAAGACCCCAGGGCCAACCACCTACAAGAATACCAGGAGGTGTTCATAAGAGGGGGGGGTTCTGTCACAACTCCACCAGACACTTACCCTCCCAGCTGCCAGAGGGAACCCTCTGTGGAGTTCTAATCACACCCAGGTGATGGGTGATTTCTTGAATCACCAGAATTACTTCCTGGTTTTTAGACTTTACAAGCCATGCTCACACTTACTTCAATACCACTGACTGACTTTTTTGGTTTTTGCCTGCCATTTAGGACTGTTTGTTGTGCTATCTTATTAAACCACATATGGATTGTACACCTTCTACTTCCATGAGTTCTTCACACCCAGCTTCTCTACCTCTGCTGTCTGAGTCTGTCTTGTCTTTGTGTCCTTGTATATCGTAACAATGGGTAGAAGTGGCCAGTCTAAGTAAGCTGCATATGCATAGCCGTTGTCATGGTATTTTTGTCCAGTGTGTCAACTGAGAGAGTCCCTCGTGGTCAACCAAGAGAGAGAAACAGTGGCATTCCATCAGTGAAGCAATCGTTTGTACCTTCAATGACAAATGTTGTTGACAATGTAGCCATGGTAAATTCTTAGTAACCTGAGAAAGATGGTAGAAGTCTTGAGTGAACCTAGCCACATTGACAATCAGCAGAGAGGTCAGCCAGCTGGAGAGTCTATGCATCACGCTGTTTCACTGAGCAGAAGAAAGCTGCTACCAGCCATCCTACCTACCAACTTTGCACTTGTCACCAAACCCCTCGATAGCAAAGGTAGAATGCACCAATGCACAGGTAAGGCAATGGTTTCTCTCAGTGTAGGTTTTTTTTTTTCAGGTGCAGCACCTGGTGGGGGTCCACTAGGGCAACACTGACAGCCTTGCCTGACACTTTAAACTATGGGCACAACATCCACTGACAATAGGCTTGGACCCTGCATCCATTACACTCCTCGCACATCTGCCACGTAGCTAATGCAAGGACAGCGCCATTTTAATCCCATCATTGTTGTGGATTCTGCAGGAGCACTTGGCTGCAAAGCTAGATGGCCTTTGTGTCTGTATTCAGCCTATTGCAGCCCTGAGTTGCTAAGTTTGCTTTTTTTCTTTTTATCATACTAAACTCTGTGTGTGTGTAAGAGAGAGAGAGAGAGAGAGAGAGAGAGAGAGAGATCTGACCTCAGTATCTCCAGTGTACAGTGTGGATTCTTCAGTCCATCAGAGAGCAGCTTCACTCCTGAATCCTGCAGTTTATTGTAACTCAGGTTCAGTTCTCTTAGACTAAGAGAGTTTGAGCTGAGAACTGAGGAGAGAGCTGTCCAGCTTTTCTCAGTAAGATTACACCTCCACAGCCTAGAAGAGAAATGATACAGTTACCATTTAACATGTAAAAGAAATCTCTGTTTCTCTCACACACACATCGGCATATTTACAGGAGCAGCATCTTTCTGCACTCAATTCAATTCAATTCAATTCAATTCAATAGCACCTTTTACAATGAACATTGTCTAAAAGCAGCTTTACAATCTCCACTCCACAATCTCTTAGTTACAGTTCAGTTCCCTTTCAAATGAATGGCAGGATATTCTGCAAGGCCCAACTTCCCTGCTTCCTGTACTATTTAAACCCATGTAAATTCAGATTTTAGACCTTACATGTAAAGTAGTTACCTATCTGGAAATCCAAACCAAATAGAACATTATATTATTAATAAGCATCTTGTAGGGTGCTGGTGGCTCAGTTCTTACATTTATAGATAAAAATACTCACTCAGCTTTTCTGGAGGCTTTGACCACTGGTAGCAACCTCTGAAAACATTCATCTGATGGATAATATTTACTCAGGTCAAATTCATCCAGCTCCTGTTCTGAGTTCAGTAACACAAACACCAGAGCTGACCACTGAGCAGGAGAGAGACTGGTTCCACTGAGACGACTGTAAACACCACTGTTTACATACCTTTGTACTTCCTGCACTAGAGAATGATCATTCAGTTCATTCAGACAGTGGAACAGATTGATGGATTTCTCTGGACATGGATTCTCCCTGATCTTCTCCTTGATGTACTCGACTATTTCTTGTTTGCTGTGAGAGCTACTTCCTGTCTGTGGCATTAAGACTTGTAATAGAGTTTGATTGGACTCCAGTGAGAGACTCAGAAGGAAGCGGAGGAACAGGTCCAGGTGTCCATTCTCACTCTGTAAGGCCTTGTCCACTGCACACTTCAGGAAATCAGACATGCTTGACTTGATGAAAAGATCAGACAGACCAGTCGTTTGTTGTTCTGTTACATGTTTACCAATGAAGGACAAACATGTGTATAAAGCAGCCAGAAACTCCTGAACACTCAGATGTACAAAGCTGAAGACCTTCCCCAGGTGAAGCCC
The DNA here is from genome assembly GCF_019097595.1 of Hemibagrus wyckioides. Lineage (NCBI taxonomy): Eukaryota > Metazoa > Chordata > Actinopteri > Siluriformes > Bagridae > Hemibagrus > Hemibagrus wyckioides. The sequence continues at coordinate 1,752,174 of NC_080734.1, forward strand.
AAACTCCTCTCTGAAGATCTGGGTACACACTCCTGAGTACACTGACACGTCTCTGACATCAATGCCACACTCTCTCAGGTCTTCCTCATAGAAGATCAGGTTTCCTTTCTCCAGCTGCTGGAAAGCCAGTTTTCCCAGTGCCAGGATACTCTCTCTGGTCTGCTGAGGATCAGGGTCACATTTCTGATGGTACTTTTGGTCCTTGTGTTTGAACTGAAAGATCAGGAAGTGTGTGAACATTTGAGTCAGAGTCTTGGGGATCTCTCCACTCTCTGCTTCACCCAACATTCTCTCTAGAACAGTGGCTGAGATCCAACAGAAGACTGGGATGTGACACATGATGTAGAGGCTTCTTGAAGACTTCATGTGTCTGATGATTTTATTGCCCAGGTTTTCATCACTGATTCTCTTCCTGAAGTACTCCTCTTTCTGAGGATCACTGAAGCCTCGTATCTCTGTTAGCTGGTCTACACACTCAGGAGGGATCTGATTGGCTGCTCCTGGTCGAGAGGTTATCCAGAGGAGAGCAGAAGGACACAGATTCCCCTTGATGAGGTTCGTCAGCAGAACATCCACTGAGGCTGACTCTGTCACATCACACAATCTCTCATTCTTCTGGAAATTTAGAGGAAGTCGACACTCATCCAGACCATCAAAGATGAACAGGACTTTGTAGGCATCGCAATTTAATAATCCTATTTTTCTCATTTGTGGGAAAAAGTGATGAAGAAGATCCATGAGACTGAGATTTTTCTGCTTCATCAGATTCAGCTCTCTAAAAGGAAGTGGAAACATGAAGGTGATGTCCTGATTTGCTTTTCCTTCAGTCCAGTCCAGAATGAACTTCTGCACAGAGACTGTTTTTCCAATTCCAGCAACTCCTTTAGTCAGGACAGTTCTGATGGACTTGGCCTTAAAGAGATCATTACAGTTGATGGGTATCTCCTGTGTTGTTGGTCTCCTGGACACTGTCTCAATCTGTCTCACCTCATGTTCTTTATTGATGTCTCCACTCCAACCCTCTGTGATGTAGAGCTCTGTGTAGATCTCATTCAGAAGTGCTGAGATTCCAGTCTGTGAAATTCCTTCATTAATTCTTTTACATTTTTCTTTCAGGTTGGATTTGTATTTTTGCTGATACACAGAAACCGGGTTCAACTCTGATGAACAATAAAATATTTTAATGCATTAAATACAATAATGTACCATTTTTCAATTTCCAAAATTCCTGAACTGCTTAATTTCTATTCTTAATAAAAAATATAGCCCGTGATATTGCAAACTAAAATAAGTAAATAATAAACACAGTGTGTGTTGGTGTTAGCAGTAATACCTAGCCATATGAAATGTCTACCAGATATATGCTGATTACATTCTTAGAGAATTTCTTTCTTATACCACAACAACTTGCAGACAATTACTTTGTTTTATTCTTTAAAGAACACATTACATGTTTGACGTTTAATGTTATGGAACTTCTGAGAAACAAATTTTGTTCCTGTTAACACTTGTATTATGTTAGCAGCTATAAGCAGTTATTCTCCCAACAACTGCTCTTTAGTCTTCTGAAGAATCTTTTTAGACTGAAGTTAGTCACGTTACCGAGAAATAACAAAATATAAACTCTGTGTGGATCTAAATTGCTGACACTGGAGATTCCTTCCATAAATGTTAAATTAATGTCTGCTTACTAAAAACTTATCAATCATATTACCATATGAATGATTAAACATCTTAATTATTCATTTAATGTAGAGCATCTGCCTTACAAGTCTCTTTAATGCTGTTATTAGAAAAACTATAACATTTTAGAACATAAGCATAGATCAACAAAGTCTGTGTTAAATTGACGTTCTTACTGTTCTGCAGTGTGTTAGCAAGATCTGTGTGGTTCATGTTCTTCAGGACGTGCAGTGTGATCTTCAGCGCTCCCTCTCTGACACTGTGCAGATCCTCCTGATCCTCAAACTCCCTCTCAGTGGCTGATGGGTAATCTGGACTCAGGAGGTCTTTAAACCACTTCAGCTCATTCTTTATTAGAGTGATGACTTTGTTTTCCACATCCTATTTAGAAACCCACAGAAACCAGTAACCCGCTACACATACAGTTCCACCCAAAACTATTGTTTGTTTTGCTTTAGCTTTTATTTCCTAGTACTTATAAGTAAATGTGTTAAACAACACACAACATAGCCCATTTTGTATCAGGCCACCTCATTTGTAGGCAAGCAAAAATATGGTTGTGCCCAGATGGGTCCTGTTGGATCAGTTGTTTAATGAACAGCTACTTTTGGTTTTAGCCTTCATTTTTACCTGAATCAGAAAACCAGAAGAATCAGAAGAGCAAATTTGAATTCACAAAGAAGTACAGAAATGAGCCTTAAAAGTTCTGGAACCAACATGAACCTCTACCAAAATGATGTAAAGACCAAAGTGTGGAGAAAGAAAGGATCTGCTCATGATCCAAAACATACAGTGCCTTGTGGAGCAGTTTTGCCTTGAGGAATGGGCAAAAATCCCAGTGGCAAGATGTGGCAAGCTCATAGAGACTTATCCAAAGCGACTTGCAGCTGTAATTGCTGCAAAAGGTGGCTCTACAAAGTACTGACTTTAGGGGGTGAATAGTTATGCACGCTGAAGTTTTCTGTTATTTTGTCCTATTTGTTGTTTGCTTCACAATAAAAAAAAATCACATCTTCAAAGTTGTAGGCATGTTCTGTAAATGAAATGATGCAAACCTTCAAACAATCCATTTTATTTCCAGGTTGTGAGGCAACAAAACATGAAAAATGCCAAGGGGGGTGAATACTTTTGCAAGGCACTGTACATTCTCCTGGGTCAAGAATTGTAGTTTTAGTGTCATGGTTTGGACTTGCATGGCTGCTTATGGAACAGACTCACTAATCTGTACTGATGATGGAGCTCATTATGGTAGCAGCAGAATTCATTCAGAAATTTACTGGAAGATTTTGTCTAAGAAATTACAGAGTAATTTACAAAGAACTGTATCTGATTACTGCCAAATCAACAAAGGAATTCATCGGGGGTGGGGGGGTTAGGTGGAAGATTTTAGACTGGACAAGTCAGTCAGCAGAGCTGAACCCAATTGTGCAGCATTTCACCTCCTAAAATGAGATTGATGGGAGAAACCCCCAGAACCTAACAACTAAAAGGAGCTGCTATCAAAACTTGGAAAAGCGTCACAAAAATGAGTCACAGGTTTAATGCAGTTTTTGCCAAAGATATTCAACCAAATATTAGTGTTGTTTACTTTGATTTATTTCAAGATATGTTTGTTCCTATACTTTTGCTCAGCTGAAAATGGTGGTCTGATATAAAAGGTTTTATATTTTATGTTATTTAATACATCTAGATGTAAATACCAGCAAATATCTTTAAGTTTCATCTCATATCTAACATTTGATCTCAAACCCAAATGCCATTGGTGTATAGTGTAAACAAATAAATTGGCCAATAATTCAAAGGGGACTGTAGATAAAACATTGACAAAATGCACAAAAAATACACACCTTGAATATGGACTTCAAATGACTTTGGCTGTGGATGTATGATGATTTATTTTGTGGTCTGTGAACAAACAAAACACATTATATACTATAGCTACACAGCACATATTTATAAATAGAAGGCCAGACATTGAATATTATCCTTTTACCACTTCCAGGGTTTTGGGACATTTGAACAGTGTGCCCGCCAGCATTTTGCCTAAAGTATTGTTAGTATTATTGCTATGTACTGTGCCGTGTTTCTGGCTTTCTCATTTTACAGTTTAATGTATGTGACCAGTGTTTTCCAGTTTTTTTATTCTCTGACTTGCGATTTTGATTTGTTTGCCCTGTCTGACAGCCTATACTATTACTGTCTGTCTGCCTGTTCATTGATCAAGTTATATTGGATTCTGTTTTGAATTATTCTGCCTGTGTTCATAAAAAATGTGTTCATTACATATTTCACTACCATGCATCCACAGATAAGAGGGTTCACTTTTATGAAAGTATGTTTACGGTAATCAGAAGGACATAAAACATTTTACATGTCTTCTTCTCTTTCTACATTTTTAATATGGAGAAGGCAATGAGTGACAGAATACAATTTATGACTAAAGGTATCAGTGGTGGACCATGCATTTCACACCTAGGCCTTCACTGGTGTCCTTCCTGAATTAACCCACCTCTATACCATCATTATGACAATCTAGCCATGGGGTCACAGTCCAGTGACTTCTGTGCCGGTCCCAAGCCTGGATTAATAGAGAGGGTTGCATCAGGAAGGGTATCTGGCATAAAACATTGCCAAATTTAACCATGAGAATCATCAGTACTCTGAATTTCATACCAGATCGGTCGAGGCCCAGGTTAACAACGACCGCCATCGGCGCCGTTGACCTACAGGGTGCTGGTGGAAATTGGGCTACTGTTGGTTGAAGAAGTAGAGGAGGGAGGAGAGTGCGTAGACAGAGAGAGAAGAGGAAAGGTAAGAGTGTAGGACTGAGAATAGGAACTCTGAATGTTGGTACTATGACAGGGAAAGGTAGAGAGCTGGCTGATATGATGGAATGAATGTGAATATGAATGTTCTGGAGGTGATGAGAGTGTCAGACAGGGTGATGAGTCTGAAGTTAGAGGTTGAAGGGGTGATGTTGAATGTTGTTAGTGGTTTTGCCCCACAGGTAGGTGGTGAGTTAGAGGAGAAAGAGAGATTCTGGAGTGAATTAGATGAGGTGATAGAGAGTATTCCCACGGGGGAGAGAGTGGTGATAGGAGCAGATTTTAATGGACATGTTGGTGAGGGGAACACAGGTGATGAGGAGGTGATGGGCAAGTTTGGAGTTAAGGAAAGAAACCTTGAAGGACAGATGGTAGTGGACTTTGCTAAGAGGATGGACATGGCTGTGGTTAACACTCATTTTCAGAAGAGGGCGGAGCATAGAGTGACTTACAAGAGTGGAGGTAGGAGCACACAGGTAGACTACATCCTATGTAGAAGAGGCAATCTGAAAGAGATTAGTGACTGTAAAGTGGCAGTGGGAGAGAGTGTAGCCAGACAGTACAGGATGGTGGTGTGTAGGATGAATCTGATGGTCTGTAAGCAGAGGTCAAAGATAGAGATGGAGAAGAAAACCAAGTGGTGGAAGCTGAAAAAGGAGGAATGTTGTGAGGAATTTAGACAGAAGTTGAGGCAGGCTCTGGGTGGTCAGGTAGTGCTGCCAGATGACTGGGAAACTACAGCAGAAGTGATCAGGGAGACAGGAAGAAAGGTGCTGGGTGTGTCATCTGGAAGGAGGAAAGAAGATAAGGAGACTTGGTGGTGGAATGAGGAAGTTCAAGATAGTATTCAGAGGAAGAGGTTAGCCAAGAAGAAGTGGGACATGGACAGGACTGAAGAGAATAGACAGGAATACAAGGAGTTACAGCACAGAGTGAAGAGGGAGGGGTCTAAGGCCAAGCAGAAGGTGTATGATGAGTTGTACACTAGGTTAGACACTAGAGATGGACAGAAGGACTTGTACAGGTTAGCTAGGCAGAGGGATCGAGATGGGAAGGATGTGCAGCAAGTTAGAGTTATTAAGAATAGAGATGGAAAGGTGCTCACAAGTGAGGAGAGTGTACAGAGGAGATGGAAGGAGAACTTTGAAGAGCTGATGAATGAGGAAAATGAGAGGGAATAAGGAGTAGAAGGGGTGAACTCTGTGGAACAGGAAGTAGATAAGATTAGAAAGGATGAAGTCAGGAAGGCTTTGAAGAGGATGAAAAGTGGAAAGGCAGTTGGTCCTGACGACATCCCGGTGGAGGTCTGGAAGTGTCTAGGAGAGGCAGCCGTGGAATTTTTATCTAGTCTGTTTAACAGGGTTTTAGAGAGTGAGAAGATGCCTGAGGAATGGAGAAGAAGTGTATTAGTGCCGATCTTTAAGAATAAGGGTGACATGCAGAGTTGCAGCAACTATAGGGGGATAAAGTTGATGAGCCATACAATGAAGCTCTGGGAAAGAGTAGTGGAAGCTAGGTTAAGGTAAGTAGTGGAAATTTGTGAGCAGCAGTATGGCTTCATGCCCAGAAAGTGCACAACAGACGGACCACCACTGAAAGGTATGTGGACACTTCAGTATTACATATTCCATTCCAAAAACACAGGTATTAATATTGAGTTGTTCCACTTTTGCTGCAATAACAGCATAAAGCCTGACAAAGAGGTGGTCTAATTTTTGACAAAGGTGTTCATTGGGGTTGAAGGTTCAGTACAGGCTGCTAAGTAATCAAGCTGAACATCTAGGCATATACTGTATAATTATATCTGAGTACAAATGTTATGTGAACATTATTATTCCTCAGCATGAAAGTTAATAAACACCAGTATACTAACCTCTGACCAGCAGAACACTGTCCATCTCTGAAGGCAATTGGCTGTATCATTGAATGGTCACTCTTCATGGACACACAGCTGGGCTTTTGTGAGTCTGATCTCTTTATCTTTCTTGTCATTTTAGATCATAAATATTATTAGATGTGAAAATGACAGCAATAGTCAATAGAATTGCATAAAATATGTATGATATTATAATATTGATTGTACAGGTATAATATGGATAATTGTATATTATTTTTGAATTAGTGTTCTACAAAACTCATTTCTAATCATTAGCATATCACAAATCACATATGTAGGTACAATGCATCCACTAATAAAAGGCGCAATTTTATGAAAGTACTAATCGAAAGGATGTAACACCAGATACATGTCACTTGACAAACCATAAAAGGATCCACCAGCCTTTGTTTGTTATTTCTGGTGGTTCCCCTGGTGATGTGGCTGAAACAAATAAAGACCACTTTTCTCTCCACTGGGTGAGGAAAAAGTTCAACATACTGTTAAAAAGAGAATCGCCTTGAAAATTCCTTTATGTTTCTTGCTCTTTTTCTTATGTTTGAAGATGTTATTATGGTTTCACGTGACATTAAAAATTGTAGGCTGTTTCTTCAGTTTTTCAACAGACATTTGTCCCTTTGACTCTGGGAAGTTAATAAGAGTGACTATGGTTTTTAGGTAATCCATACTTGTGTAACATGACAATAAATAAGTAGCCATGACCTTCTCAGAGTGACATCTGGCAGAATTACATTAATACACTATATTATTAAAGGTATGTGGACACTTTAGTATTACATATTCCATTCCAAAAACATGGGTATTAATATTGTGTTGTTCCATTTTTGCTGCTATAACAGACCTTTAATAAGATCCACCAGATTTTGGAGTATGACACAAGGCACTGATGTCCAGCATAAAGTCTAGCAATGCAGTGGTCTAATTTTTCCCAGATGTGTTGAGTGGAGTTGAAAGTTCAGTACAGACCACCAAGCAATCAAGCTGAACATCTAGGTATGTATAATTAAATTTGAGTGCAAATGTTATGTAAATGTTATTATTCCTCAGCAAAAAAGTCAATAAACACTGGAACACTAACCTCTGACCAGCAGAACACTGTCCATCTCTGAAGGCAATTGGCTGTATCATTGAATGGTCACTCTTCATGGACACACAGCTGGGTTTTGGTGAGTCTGATCTCTTTCCCTCCATCGTTCTAGAACCCAGATATTATTGAATACATAAATTTAACAATTGGGAACAATCAATAGAGTCTAAAAAATGAACTGTGCATTTTGATATACTATGGATTGTATATGGATTAATTCACATACAGGTCATCCATGCTTATATATCATGACAATAAACAGGTGGCTGTGACCATGCTGACTTCTGTACACCCAAATTGCACCAGGATGGACTAGGGGAAGAAAGCGAGTTGGCAGAGGTAGTGTAATGGCCTGGGCAACGTTCTGCTGGGAAACCTTGTGTCCCGCATTCACGTGGATGTTACTTTGACACGTACTACCTACCTAAACATCATTGCAGATCAAGTACTCTTCATAACAGCAATATTCCCTAATATCAGTGCCTCTTTCAGCAGGATGACGCTCTCTGACAAACATTGTTCAGGAACTGTTTGAGGAACATAACAATGATTTCAAGTTGCCTTTCAAATTTCCCAGATCTCAATCTGATCGACGGTCTGTGCTGAACAAACATGTCTGATCCATCTCACAACTTACAAGACTTAAAGGATCTGCTACTAAAGTCTTGGTAGATACCACAGCACACATTAAGAAGTCTTGTGGTGTCCAGGATTCAACAGCTGTTTTGGTGGCACAAGGGGGACCTTTTATCATTAGTGTATAAACATCTTTATAATGTTCTAAAGTAGACGTAAATCTTCTAAATGAGTGAGTGTACCACAGTAAACTAATCTTTTGACATTGCAGGAATATTTCATCAAGTCCTAAAAGTAGATGAAGTGAACCCAATCAAACAAAGGAGACAAAAATATTATATTTGGTCCAATATCACATATCTGTGAGTGGCAAAAGTATGCGAACCTCTAGGGCTAGCAATTAATTTGATCAAGTTATAGTCCACCTGATTTCAGTCAGTGGGATGACAATTAGGTGTCAGTGAATGCCCTGTTTAAAGAACAGGGAACAGGGATCAAAGTCTGATCTTCACAACACATGCTTGAGGTAGTGTGGAACAAAGTAAATTTCCGAGGACCTCAGGGTTGTCATTGCTTATCAGTCTGTAAAATGTTACAAAAAAATCTCTAAAAAGTTTGAACTCCACAGTCAGACAGATTGCATACAAATGGAAGAAATTTAAGCCCATTGCTACTCCCCCCCCATGAGCAGTCAATCATTAAAGATCACGCCAAATGCAAGACTTGTGATAGTGTACAAGGTCACAAATGAACCTAGGGTAACTTCTAAGCAGGTAAAAGCCACTCTTACGTTAGCTAATCTGAATGTTCATAAGTCCACCATTAGGAGAACACTAAACAACCTAAACAACAAGGAGAAAAACTACAACTGTCCAAAAAGAACATTGCTGCCCATTTGAAGTTTGCAAAAGATCATGTAGATTATTGGACAAAATATTTATCAAAGAATTAGACCAAATTAGGACATTTTGGTTTAAATAAAAAGTGTTATCTTTGGAGAAAAAACCTCTGCATTCTAGCAAAAGAACCATCTAACATCTGTGAAAAGATTTGGGCCTGTTTTGCTATATTTTGGCTAGGATGAATTGCCATAATTGATGGAACAATGAATTCACAACTATACCAGTGAATTCTAAAGGAAAATGTCAGGACATCAGTCTTTGAGCTGCTCCTTTCCATGCTCCACTTCATTCTTTCAGTTCAATTTTGCTGCTTAATTTGCTGCACTAGCTCATTGTTTACAGCTGTTTCCTATTAATTATTTTCTGCCCATCTATTTAAACTGTACTCAAACCCATCCAAATCGCCAGATTATTGAGCCTTGTCACAAGCCAATATTCCAGCCTTTGTACTCTCTGCATTGACCATGTTTGTTTTATCGGCCTTTCGATTCCCCACAGACTACAATTTTGGACTTTCAGTTTTCTCGCTAGTTCCTGAGTGCACTTGACTTTTCCTGCGCCTCCTGTTTCATGTGCATGTTTGGATTTATCGCTCAACTGTATCTCAACCCATGCTCATGTTTATGGACTTTGATATTGGATTACAGACACATTCTCTTTTTCCCCATGCCACTTCCAGGTTTTCACATTACGCCAATCACACTGTGGATTCCATGACACATTTCAAGGAGCCAACCAAGGACTTGCATGAATGCCTAAGTTGAGTTGCATTTGGGTCCTTCCTTCTCTTTGGAGCCTCCTCCACTGACCCTGACAACATCTTTCCATAAATTGAATCTCACAGAGAAAATGGGTCATGTAGAAAGACAATGAAGCACAAGCAGACAGGTTCTACCAAAGAATGGTTAAAGAGGAAGAAAGGTTGTGTTTTTGAATGGCAAAATCAAAGTCCTGACCTTAATCCAATAGAAATGTTGTGGAAGGACCTAAAGCAAACAATTAATGCGTGGCAGCTGTTATTTACTGAGGAATGGGCTAAAATTTCCATACTGACCCTCACATACTGTTGTCACTCACAGAGATATATTGGATCATTTTCCTGAATAATTAATTAATGATTAGTTTATTCTTAAATATTGACAATTCTAAAGGGTTTCTTAACTTTCGAGGCACCAACTGTATATGGATTATTGTGCATTTTGAATTAGTGTTCTACACAAACTCAAAGAGGGTCACAGAAAGCTGTGTTTTTTGTGGTTGCTGGAATTTTAAACGTACAAGTGTATATATTCATATACACTTCATATACATATACACTGCAGAATAATTTTTAAAATGTATTTTTTTGTTTTTATTTTGTTTGTTTTATTTATTGCAGCTGAATCTTAGCACCATTAGCAATTCCTCTTGCCACATCCTTAAATGTTATTCCTTAGAATTAAATTCATAAACACCAGTATACTAACCTCTGCCCAGTAGAACACTGTCCATCTTTGAAGGCAACTGGCTGTATCATTGAATGGTCACTCTTCATGGACACACAGCTGGGCTCTGGTGATTCTGATCTCTTTCCCTCCATGGTTCTAGAACCCAGATATTATTAAATACATAAATGTAACAATTAGAAACAATCAATCAAGTCTAAAAAATTATATGTGCTTTCTGTTATAATATAGATTGTATATGCATTATTGTGTTTCACTTTTAAATTAGTGTCTGATTCAAATTCTTAAAAAAAATCTGTTTGACTCAAATTCTTAAAAGACATGAATGAGCAAGTTTGGTCTGCTTTTTGTGGGAACAGTTTGGGGATGACCCCTTCCTGTTCCAACATGACTGCACACCAGTGACCAAAGCAAGGTCCATAAAGACATGGATGAGTGAGTTTGGTGTGGAGGAACTTGACTGGCCTGCACAGAGTCCTGACCTCAACCCCATAGAACACCTTTGGGATGAATTAGAGCGGAGACTGTGAGACAGACCTTCTCGTCCAACATCAGTGCCTGACCTCACAAATGCACTTCTAGAGGAATGGTCAAAAATTCCCATAAACACACTCCTAAACCTTGTGGACAGCCTTCCCAGAAGAGTTGAAGCTGTTCTAGCTGCAAAGGGCGGGACAACTCCATATTACATTCATGTGCATGTAAAGACAGACATCCCAGTTTTGGCCTGGCTCACAGTCTCCACTCTAATTCATCCCAAAGGTGTTCTATGGGGTTGAGGTCAGGACTCTGTGCAGGACAGTCAAGTTCCTCCACACCAAACTCACTCATCCATGTCTTTATGGACCTTGCTTTGGTCACTGGTGTGCAGTCATGTTGGAACAGGAAGGGGTCATCCCCAAACTGTTCCCACAAATTGTCCAAAATGTCTTGGTATGAAGCTGAAGCATTAAGAGTTCCTTTCACTGGAACTAAGGGGCCGAGTCCAACCCTTGAAAAACAACACCTGAATTCAGTGATCTGGAGGGGTGTCCCAATACTTTTGCCAATAAAGTGTAGTAGCAAATCACATACACACAGAGATGAAGAGTTGAACTGGTGTTACACACAACCCATTTCCAGCATAACCAGCAGGAAACCACATACGATAAATGAAGAAACGAATGAAGCAGAATAAGCAGATTCACCCTTCTCTTAGTGAATGATTTCTCTAAACTGTTCTTAGATCAAATCAACAATATTTGAACTGATATTAAATATTAAAGTTTACTTCCTCTGTTAATTATGAGTGTTTAGAGATACAGATCTGTTCCCATAAGCCAGTGTGTATTTATCTCTCACTGAACTGCTCCATGAGTTCGTTTGCAATCGGACCTTGTTCATGCAGTGTGGCCCAACTGTTGTGGTGTCCTGTTCATATATGTCAAAATAAACCGGACCATGAGCCATGGTGAACATGGTCCACAAAACAGCATTCATATTGTCAAACACTCCACACCAGGCAAGGAGTAAAAACACCCTATGTTTCCTAACTGTTTTCCAAGTACACTCGTGAGGACATTTCTCCTTCTTCAGACTACAGCAGAAAACACCTTTACTTCACTCCATCATCGGTGTGTTAAATCAAACCCTGATCCTGTTTACAGGATATCACCAACTTATCAAGCCATAAAATAACCCATGTACATTAAACCTTCAGTAAATAACCAAAATACTGTTCACCATCTACTGCACATTCAGTGTGTTTACATATTATAGTATTTTATATTTTTATTATATTTTTTATCCAGATACTTACCATGGTTTTAAGTTTGAAATATGGAACGTATTTTCCCTTCGACACAAAATGGTGCTTATGTACTTTCGCTTTTGAAAAATCAGGAAGGCGTAATAGCAGAAAAGGTACAATTCCTCAAACACACACGCACACACGCATGCGTGCACTAGTGGTGGAAAAAATTATTCTTTTTAAAGACTCGGGTTGAGTCATTCACTGAAATGAATCGAGTCAGTGATTCCTTTTGGGTCAGTGATTCTTTTATAGCCCTCGTTTCCTGTACAAACTCTAATCATGGTGGGAAATAGTGGTGGATTTTTTCCCCCTATAGTAATTGGCTGGTGGGATTAATGCAGGTGATTATACACTATAATAATTTAATGAGTATAGTTATGTACTGTTATGTTATGGTGTGTATGTAATAGTAATTACAAGTTTTTAGAAAATCTTTGACTGCTGCATGATGGGTAACCACCCAAATGTTCATGTTTGCCCCAGGGTGTGATGTGAGCCCCCACTGACAGGGGCAATAAACATGTCTCTGTGTCAATTAAAAAGAATCAAGACTTACCATACCAGTGCAACAAACAACAAACATTCTTAGCTGAATCAGTCTATAACCCGACTCCTCGAGTCCACTGAGAATCAGCTGAATCAGTCTATAACCCGACTCCGCGAGTCCACTGAGAATCAGCTGAATCAGTCTATAACCCGACTCCTCGAGTCCACTGAGAATCAGCTGAATCAGTCTATAACCCGACTCCTCGAGTCCACTGAGAATCAGCTGAATCAGTCTATAACCCGACTCCTCGAGTCCACTGAGAATCAGCTGAATCAGTCTATAACCCGACTCCGCGAGTCCACTGAGAATCAGCTGAATCAGTCTATGAGCCGACTTCGCAAGTCCACTTTTTTCTGCTATGTTTAATAACCAGTGTTGGGGTAACGCATTACAAGTAACGTGCGTTACATAAATCAAATTACTTTTATGAAGTAACAAGTAAAGAAACACATTACTTTCTGAATTTACACATTAATATTTGCATTACTTTTTTGTAAACTAACGCGAGTTACTTTTCAGTTAAATTGATCTTTTTCAACCGTTCTGTCTTTACTGAATTAAATTTATTGCCATCACTTGCGTACTCATGCAAGTGTGGTAACACGCTGCAGAAATAGACATGGCAGGTCAGAGCTTTACATTTCCGCGATGGAAATACTCTTATTATTTTAAAGTCGTTGAAGAAAAGGAGAAGGCGATAGTCGTCAAATGTAGATTGTGTGCAGGTGAAAAACACTTCTCAACTGCGAAAAACACAAACTCAAATTTAAAAAAGCTTCTTCATGCACAGCACAGCTCTGTAGAGTCGGAAGTGAGAGAGCCGAATGGTGACGCCTTCACCCCGCCTACTGCTGAACAACAAAAGCTTGATCTCCGTTCACCACCAGGTAAAACAATTAGTTCCACTGAACTCAATAAATTGGTTTTAATTTAAGAAAAAGTAACGCAAAAGTAACGTATACTTTTTATAAAAAATAACTAAGTAATGCAATTAGTTACTTTTTCAGTAACTAATATTGTTTCAATATTGTAACGCATTACTTTTAAAAGTAACTTTCCCCAACACTGTTAATTACTGCATTGATGTTAATGTATAATATATAATGTTCTGTATCGTTTCATAAAAAAAAAAAGCACAGTAGCAGCCATAGGACAAATAAGAATGGGGTTAATTTAGACCTCGGACTCATGAATCATGAGTTAATATGCGGAATCGGATCATTTAACTCGGGTGAGTCAGGACCAGTACTAGGATGCACATGTCCCTACAAAGCAAAGACGTGTATTTAATCACGTTGTCATTCGTTGGCAATCATTATTTTGTTGTACTTTTCTGTAGACCAATCATTTTAATCATTTTTGTTAAACAGTTCTTGCCTTTTTTTTCAGACACATATGTTTTTGTGAGAATTGTGAGACATTTTTAGAGGCGTCTCTATTATATCCAGTTAAATTGTTAAAAATATTGATGTCATTGGATTAAATTAGACAAAAAAAAATTAAATTAACGTGTAGCTACTAAATTGTATTTGCATAAAAATTTTATGCCGGGGGCATGGCACTCTGTAGTCACATGACATGACTGTTACTGATTCTACCCCAACCCACAGCCTCTCTTTATAACTACATGTTTTTAATACACTGGTTTTAAACATACAGAATAATCCTTTTTTAAATATTTATGTCAAAATTAAAAGCCCATTTCTATGGAACGCCACTTAGGCCCAGACACAGGTATAATGGTCAAGTACTCTGGGGTATATAGTATAAATATGATAACTAAGTAATTTGACATAACATCATGTTTAAGGCAGGGGAGAATGAAACACAAGCTCAAATTCCATTTCCCTGGCAGACACTGCCATTCTTTATATATTATAATTTATACTAAAAAAATGTCATAACAAAACATCTAATTTCCACATACACACTTTAACAATTTAAATACATGATTTAATACTATAAAAAGTACACACACACACAAATACAGAAATATACAGTAATTGTATATCTACATATTTTTAACAAACCATGCCAACATGATCATCTGGACTTTATCATTTAGAAGTCATGACTCCATTTCAGAATGCTTATGTTAAATCTCTGTCTGAGTGTCTGAGTAACATAAATATTATCAAGAATAAGAGAACCGAAAGATTAATCAACAGGCCGAGTTTTTCCTCACACTGTGAGCTGTGACTGGACTTCTGTCCTGTGTGAACGCATCAGTCTTTCAAGAGCATTCAGTGGAATAAAACTCTTCCCACAGTGTAAAGCAGTGGTATGGCTTCTCCTCTGTGTGAAGACACGGGTGGTTTTGGAGATCACTCTGTCGATTAAAACTCTTCGTGCACCCTGTACAATAATAAGACTTGTCCGCCGCGTGAATGACTTGGTGTGCTTTGAGATGCCTCTTGCCTCTAAAACGCTTTCCGCAGTCTGAGCAGGGATACGGCTTCTCCCCCGTGTGAATGCGCTGGTGTGTTTGGAGTTCGCTCTGTCGAATAAAACTCTTCCCACACTGGGAGCAGCAATATGGCTTCACTTGTATGTGAATGAGCTGATGATCTTGGAGATTACCGTGTCGAATAAAACTCTTCCCGCACTGTGGGCAGTGGTACGGCTTCTCTCCCGTGTGGACGCGCTGGTGCTGTTGGAGATAACTCTGCTGGGCGAATCTCTTCCCGCACTCCGAGCAGTGATACGGCTTCTCTCCCGTGTGAATCCTCTGGTGTCGGATGAGATGACTCTGTCGAATAAAACTCTTCCCGCACTCTGAGCAGTGGTGTGGCTTCTCTCCTGTGTGAATGACTAGGTGCTGCTGGAGATCACTCTGACGAATAAAACTCTTCCCACACTCGGAGCACTGATACGGTTTCTGTCCTGTATGAATGACCTGGTGTTGTTGGAGGTAACTCTGTTGGGCAAAACTCTTCCCACACTCTGAGCAGGTATAGTTCTTCCCTTCGCTGTGAATGCGCTGGTGCCGTTGCAGATTACATTTGTGAGCAAAGGTTTTTCCACACTCTGAGCAGTTATGAGGTTTTTCTCCTGTGTGAATGCGCTGATGTCGTTGGAGGTTACTCTGCTGGGAAAAACTCTTACCACACACTGAGCAGGGATAGACTTCTTTCTGTTCATGAGACACATTTCTGTTCAGACTATCAGAGATGGTCTGCTTTCGACTGGGCAGATTCTCATACTTCATTTCAGCTGATGTTCTCTGATATTCATCATCGTGCCACCGTCTGATGTGTTTCTGGAGGTAAATTGGAGATGTGTAGGAAAGTGAACACCAGGAGCAGGAGAAGTCTTGTAATTGGGGCTGTTTCATTTCTGGAACAGAAAACAGACAGCATTAGAAACTACAGAGAGAACAGGTACATCTACAGCGGGTAAAATAAGTATTGAACACATCACCCTTGTTTTCAGTAAATATATTTCTAAAGGTGCTACTGACATGGAATTTTCACCAGATGTTGTTAACAACACCTGCAAAAAAATCAAACCATAGATGTCCATAAAGTAAGTTATGTGTAATAATGTGAAATGACACAGGGGAAAAAGTATTGAACACATGAAGAAAGGGAGGTGCAAAAAGGCATGGAATGCTGATGGCCTATAAAAAGGAGTCTCATTACCAAGGTGTCACACAAGAAACATCTCATGATGGGGAAAAGCAAAGAGCTCTCTCAAGACCTTCACAAACTTATTGTTGCAAAACATACTGATGGCATTGGTAACAGAAGGATTTCAAGACTTCTGAATGTTCCAGTGAACACTGTTGGGGCCATAATCCGGACATGGAAAGAACATCATTTCACCATAAACTGGCCATGACCAGGTGATTCTCACAAGATTTCTGACTGAGGAGTGAAAAGAATTATCAGAAGAGGTGTCCAAGAGCCAAAGAGCACGAGTGGAGAGCCTCAGAAACACCTGGAATTAGCAGGTAGAACTGTACAATAAGTATTGCACTCAACCACCATGACCTGTGTGCACGCTCACCATGCAAGACTCCACTGCTGAAGAAAAGGCATGTTGAAGCTTATTAAAGTTTGCTGCCCAGTATTCGGACCAGCCTGTGAAATACTGGGAGAGTATAGTCTGGTCAGATGAGACCAAAACTGAAGGCTTTGGATGCCATAATACACACCATGTTTGGAGGCCAAATGGCACTGCACATCACCCTAAAACACCAACAGTGAAGTTTGGAGGTGGGAACACCATGGTGTGGGGCTGTTCTTCAGCATACAGTACTGACAAATGTCATATAATCGATGTAAGGATGGAGGGAAAAATGTAGCATGTACCTGATAGTACTACCTGATGTACCTGATTCTAGATAAAAATCGGCAGTTTCAGAGAAAGAAAACTTGTAAGTAAAACTTGTAAAACTTGTAAAGCTGATAGAATGGTCCAGCCAATCACCTGACTTGAATCCAACTGAAAAGCTATGGAAAGAACTAAAGATCAGAGTTGATAGAAGAGGTCCACAGAACCTTGATCTGAAGACTGTTTGTGTGACAGAATGGGCCAAAATCACACCTGAGCAACGCATGAAACTAGTCTCTCCATACAGGAGGTGTCTTGAAGCTGTCTTTACCGACAAAGGCTCTTGTACAAAGTATTAAATAAATTTCAGTAAGCGTGTTCAATACCTTTTCCCTGCGTCATTTCACATTATTACACACAACTTATGGACATCTATGGTTTGAAAATTCCATGTCAGTAGCACCTTTAGAAATATTTACTGAGAAAAATGGTGACATGTTCAATACTTATTTTACCCGCTGTATCTGAACTATTTTTGTAACAAAATATGAACAAATGTTACATGGAAGATATCCTCCAGTAATCCATTTCCCCAGATATAAAATACTGCTTCACAGATCTACACCAGTAAATCAGCCCTAACCAGACCATGTGATTGATACTTAACGTCACATCAGCAATGAAGCTACAAGACTGTCATCATCACCAGAAGGACAAAATCAACCATGGTGTGGAAAATCTGTTTGACCTGGGAAGTAACGGGTGTACCGACACGCTCAGGAGTGTTTCAGTGACAGCATTACCACAGACTGTTGTACAGGTGTAGTCTTCTTCACCAGGCTCTTCCTCTTTTATATGCTTATTTCCACTCCTCTGTTCATCCTCAGGTGAGCTGTGGTCCATGGGGCTTGATGATCCTTCACCTGAAATTCCATTATTTACATTTAATTACGTTCATCTAAATCAAAACTGTAAAAAATATATAAGAAGAATATGTGGGAAAGTGTTCTTTAGTCAGTCAGAAATAAGATCTAGCTCGTTCAGTGTCACCGAGCCGGACTCTATAAACCCTTCCTCTCTTACCGTGGTAGTCTTCATCTTCAGATTCTTCCTTTATTACATGTTTCTGTTCATCCATAGGTGTGATCTCTCCCACAGCACTTGAAGTCCAGCCACCTGAAAATCCAGCAGATGAATTTAAACACAGTTGAGTAAAATAAAACAGAAAAATAGAGTAAAACCGTGATATTTGTTGAGTAATAAACTGAGAACAGTTAACACTAAAATCAGACTGGACTGGAATGTGCCATGTTGCATTACAGAGGTGGTGTTCATCCTCAGGTTCTTCCTTTTTTATATGTTTCTGATGGTCTTCAGGGCTGACATGTCCCTCAGAGCCTGATGTTCCTCCACCTGAAGATGTACAGGTTTCTGACTGCACATCCTCACAAAGCTGATAAGCAAAGAAGTACAATATTATTTAACAAAGCAAGTCAGCAGTCTTTATATATCTCCCTGTGTGAAGACATTACAATAATTATAACAAACTTTTACCAACATCTGGAGAACCTGTACCTGTGAGTGAGGAGGAGTGTGTGGAGGGCTTCTGCAACGGCCTGGTCGAACCTCTGCTGATTCCATTACATGGAAATAAGAGGTTCAAGTCAATAATCTGGTGGGAAAAAAGAAAAATCATTCAAAATCATTGTGAGCAAAAATCTGGACTTTTCTGGACTCTGAATCCATAAAATCCATAGAGAAGAAAACACGAGTAATGAGGGGAGTTTTTGAGAAGACACACGTTATTAAATTTGCAGATGATTCTGTGATCATGTCTCTCCTCACTGGGTCAGATGGGAGTCATGGTCCAGTGGTAGATCATTTTATTCAATGGTGTGATTCTTCATTTTTAAACATGAATGCTTCTAAAATGAAAGAGATGTTCACTGACTTCCGTAAGAAGAACGATGTACCTGTGCTGCCTGTGGTGATTAAGGGACATCAGGTAGATGTGGTCAAGAAGTACAAATATTTAGGGTCTGTATTTGATGAGAATTAGAATTTGATAACAGAGGGAAAGCTCTTCAACGTATGTATTTTCTGAGGAAACCTTTCATATAATTGTTTCTTTTATGAAAATGTTTTACATGTGTTTTACTGAATCTGTTTTTAGTTTGTTTTTTCCATTATTTGTTGCTATGGCAACTTGAATATAAAGAATAGGGGTAAGTTGAACAGTGTAGTTAAGATGTGCAGTGAGATAGTAGGGGCTGATTTAAGGAGTATCACACAGATTTACTAACATAAATAGGTGACTAAGAAGGGCCAGTTAGTCCTTTCCAATGCCACCCATCCACTGTGTACTGAATATCAACCAGATATAAACTCCCTTTGTGTAAATCAAATAGATATATAAATTCCTTTGTACCTGCTGCAATCATGTTTTATATGACTTATTATAAATGTGTGTTGTGTTGCTGCTGTATGTGTATGAGTCTACATAAAGGATAGCCTTTAAGGACAATCAAGTTAAGTAAGTAATGATTCCACTCAACTGGAGCACAATACACACATATATATAGAGTCTTTTTTAAGTAATAGTGAATAAAATTCTTTCCTATTCAGTAGTAGATAAGCAAGGATGGGCCTCATTTATCAACCTGAATACGAACAGGTTTATGTGGAAATCATCAGAAGTGTTTACACATGAAATCTGGCAGTCAGGAGAATCTGAACAATGTAGTATTAACATTTATCAAAACAGGATAAAAGACTAAATCTCCTTTACATGAGTGACCTGGCCATCAAGGCAGCAACAGACACGACCAAATATAAAGACACAATGTCAATAAACATGGCATTAAATGATATAAAATACAGATACAGTAGTATATAATCAGATATATCACGGCTTCCAACATTTGCTCGGCCAGTAAGTTACCTTCATATCATCGATTCAGATCAATTATTATATAAGAATTCTAACTAATAGAAACACTATGAGTGTGTTGATGTTTACAGTTCAGCAGACGCCCAGATCCACGGCTTTTCTAGTTCACCTGATCAGCTCTATTCAGAGAACTGGAAAATCTCAAGTGAGACAAGACAAATCCTTAAATATAAAAGAAATACAAACAAATCATTCCATTAGAACAGTAATGCTGTATAAACAGAGGGCGGATCGGATGGATCAGATCCCAAAGCAGATTTAGAATCAGATTTAGCGTTGGTTTATTGTGTTACATATTCAATATTCCTAAAGCTTTTTATAGTCAAATAAAAAGTCACACAAATAACTCCCTTCTGTTCTTCTCATGTCTTTTACCCCTGATCTCATTTCATCCTCCTACAGTCTCTGCCCTTGACCTTTTATGGAGTTTTGTGGGCGTCACCATATGCAAATGAGCTGTCTGGAGCAAGCACTTACCACGTGACTAACATTGGTCAACATAAATATGGACACAGGTATGAAGAAAATCTGAAACTTTTGTCAATTTGGTTCGGTTTGTTCGGTTTTCAACAACATTTGTTCATGACTTTAATAAAAGATTGATAAATAAGATAAGGCCCAATGTTAGTGACACTATCATCACTATATAATTATTATTAACTGGTTGGCCCACGTGCTAATAAATAACAACAATAATTAAGAAATTATTCACAATTAAATAATTAGTGTCTGTGTTTTGATTCCAGTGTAACCTCACTGTACCATCATCTCTGTATTATAGCTCAGCTTTAACTTACCTCAGGTTTATAAATCACCATGAAGCGAACATCCTCAAATACATGCAATAACAAGCTTTTATTCTGATGTGAAGTAAATAAAAGTCAGGAATAGTTTCAGGTAGAAATGATTCACCTGGTTAACCGATCAACTGTTTACTAACAGAGAGAGAGACACCCTGCAGCTCGTCTTTTTCTCTGGTGAGTTCAGGGTGCAGATCGTGTTCACAGCGCCGCCTGCTGGAGCTGCCTGGAAATCACGTGTCTGAAAACCTGGATCGTTGTACAGAACGTGTTCAGGAGGAAAGTTCATGGACCTTTGTACAAAGGTATTTCTTCTTCTTCTTCTTCTTCTTCTTCTTCTTCATCTTCTTCGGGCTTTTCTCCACAGTGAATCATCTCTCTCCACCTATCCCTATCTTCTGCATTCTCAACACTTACACCCACTAGCTTCATATCCTCATTTATTACATCCATATACCTCCTCTTTGGCCTTCCTCTTTTCCTCCTGCCTGGCAGCTCCATGTCCAACATTCTCCTACCAATATACTCACTCTCCCTCCAAAACCGTTCCTAATCCTGTCCAACCGTGTCACTCCCAAAGAGAACCTCAACATCTTCAGCTCTGCTACCTCCAGCTCTGACTCCTGTCTCTTCCTAAATTCTAAAATTTTACATTTGATGATTAGTTACAGTTTAAGTTTACTTCTACGGCTAATGTGACATTATATATTCATGTAGTTTTGCCTTTAATGCTAATAAAATAATGGGGGGGGGGGGGGTTGGGCACCCTAGACCAGCCTCTAAAACAGACGTCAGAAATTAAACTTAACCAGGAACCACCAGGAGAGATCTGTACTAAGAATGATGCATCATTTATTTTTCATATGAAGAGAAATCTAGCCATTTATGTTGCAAACAATCTGAAGATTCTTCCAATGCTTATTTATTTCAGGTCTCATTATTATTATTATTATTATTATTATTATTATTATTATTATTATTATTATTTCCACAGTGTATATGATGAGTTGTTTATAATCTAGAGACTCAAACAGTAACAAGACTCACACTTTTCTCAGACACGCTAACTCTCGGTTCCTGGTCATAACCTTATATCTTCTATAAAGTGGCATGCTGCTGATTTTTACTGCAGAGCTCCTGAGTGTGATGGTCAGGAGAAGTCATACTTTCCTTCACACTCAGTTTGACTTTTCTCTGTAAACAGATGCTCCTCTGTAGAGATGTAACGGAAACGTAGAGTCACTTTGATGTTTCTTCAGATTCAAGAAGTTTTTATCTGAAGACTTTCTTCACTTGTGGAGGCGTGTGGAGATGGTATGTCGCCTCGCGTCCACGTTCAGCTCTGGTGTGTGGTTTGTGGTCAAACACACCTGCTCGAAGAAAACCGTGCCTTTGTACCGGATGTGAAAACTCTATGGTATCAAAACAGTTAAAATGATAGCTTTTCCACGGATCATAAACTACTAACTAAACTACTAAATGAATAATGGGTCATGGTTTTTTTAATAGTTGCGATGATGTAAATTAGCAAAGCAAATCATTTAAAAAAACAAACAAACGGTAAATTCATGTTAAAGTCAAAGAGACGAGAACAAAAAATGTAAGCATGAGCCAATAAAGTAACAAAAAAACAACAGATTTTAATTTTATATCAATTTTAATTCAGTCAAATAAGTGACAATAGTCAAATAACAAATAATTGACACTTATCAATATTATTGTTATTATTATTATTATTATTATTATTATTATTATTATTATTATTATTATTTTGAAGACATTTTAGAGTCTCAATATAGATAAAATGCACCAATCAGGCATAACATTATGACCAGTGACCGGTGAAGTGAATAAGAGTGAGTATCTCCTCATCATGGCCCCTGTTAGTGGGTGGGATATATTAGGCAGCAAGTCAACATTTTGTCCTCAAAGTTGATGTTAGAAGCAGGAAAAATGGACAAGAGTAAGGATTTGAGCGAGTTTGACCAAAAGGGCCAAATTGTGATGGCTAGACCACTGGATCAGAGCATCTCCAAAACTGCAGCTCTTGTGGGGTGTTCCCGGTCTGCAGTGGTCAGTATCTATCAAAAGTGGTGCAAGGAAGGAACAGTGGTGAACCGGAGACAGGGTCATGGGCGGTCAAGGTTCACTGATGCACGTGGGGAGAGAAGGCTGACCCGTGTGATCTGATCCAACAGACGAGCTACTGTTGATCAAACTGCTGAAGAAGTTAATGCTGGTTCTGATAGAAAGGGGTCAGAACACACAGTGCAGGACGGGTCAGGGCTGAAGCATAAAAATCACCATTCAGCATGGTACATGTCATAACATCATTAATAACACAAGAAAAGAAAGGAAGCGATAACGTTCTTGTGCCGTTCATTTCCCTGGAGCTGTGATTCCCAGAGTTCTCCAGCAGGTGGCGCTGTGAACATGATCTCGCTACTAAACACACCACGGAAGAAGGTGACAGGATTTCTTATTATTTCTCGTCCGAGTGAACGGTTGAGTTTTCTGATTGAGAAGTCATCTCTGCATTAATAAATATCTCTGGCTGGGTTTTTACGCATATAAATTAAAAAAAAATAAATAAATATGTCACTCGTTATGGATGTATTTGAGGTTCTGCGTTAAAGCCATGAGGTAAGTTCACCTGGAGCTTGCTAGCTGATCTGCATGGCTGACAGCTTCTCATGGTGATTAAATAGATTTGTTTAATTATGATAAATTATCGCTGTTTATAGTCAGAAGGAAGGAAGGGATGGATGAAGGCTTGAGGCGCTTTGAAGCTTTTCACTGATTTCACAGAATGTATTGAAATCTGGGAGTGTTGGAAACAGCGACATCTCGTGGTGTGCAGAAGTAATTACAACAATAAACAAGAGGCCGAGTGTCCTCTCATCAGGAGTGGCTTCTGCTTGGCTGGAATAAAAACCTGCACCTATACAGGTCTTTCTCAGATAAGATGCTGCTCATGAGAGTTCAGATGAAACACCTGATCCATTCCCATGTGCACAAATAGTCTTGATTATCTTCTGATAATCTTATTTACATATTAAAATATGACTATAAATATAGAACAATGAAGTGACTGGACTGTGATGGGTCCCTGACCGTGTCATTGATACAGCACTTCAGTGTAATCTGAACACCGATATCTGAGAATCAGACGTTACAGCACCATTAGCTGGGCCATTTGAGGTTTAGACAGCAGGTTCAGTTCATTTCAGTTAATTGATAATGACTCATTTATTTCATCTTAGTGAAGCAGGGGCAGATTATAATGGCCTTAGCTAGCCTGCTGGGGCGAGAAAAATTCTATTAAATTTTAGTTGAATAGCAAAACAAAAAAAGACATTGTCAATAAGCAGCTGTGCAAAATTCCAGATGTTCAAAGTGGATAGCTTCTGGAAAACTTTGCTTAGATGACACAAGGAAGAAATCTTGAGAGGAATCAGTCCTTTTCTGCGTGACATCATTATAGCATCCAATGACTTCTTATTCATCTTAATAAGAGAGAGAGAGAGAGAGAGAGAGAGAGAGAGAGAGAATTGATGGAGTTCCACAGATTGCATCTCCAAGTGGAAAGTATTCAGGAAGTAATAAAAATAAATAAATAAAATAAATTCTGTAAGTCGCTCTGGATGAAAGAGTCTGCTGTAAATGCCCTTGTGTCCACTGCAGTAAACAGAATGCAGCAATACACCAGATGTGCACTGAGATAATCTTGCACACAGTGATGGATTGTACAGAGTGAATGGCGTTGTGTAGAACGACCTCCTGCTAGAGCCGATCGAGTTCCTGAAGACGTTCCTCTGTTTGATCAGTAGATCATGCAGCTGAGGTGATTCATTGTCCAGGATGGATATTAGTTGAGCTTCCCCATAAACCACAATCTGCTCATCCTCTTCCTGAACACCACCTTCGAGTCACGGTGGACACCAAGATATCTGACCAAGGTGTGGTCCAGATCAACATCCTGTCCATGGAGACCATCTGAGACTGAGACTGCTTATGGACTCGGAGCACTTTTCTGTCCGGTCCTCCTCTGAGTCCAGAACTCCAGTTACAGATCCTACCACACATCATTGGTTCCTTGGTCTTCTTGGGCAGAAGCAGTGCAGAGTCAGTGAGGGTGTAAGGAACCTGTAGGTGTATGATGGTGACAGTTTGGTGTAAATACGTCTTTATGACTGACATGTTGCGAGGTCTCTGTGTTCAGATGTTCCTCAGAACTGAAGATAAATACGTAACTTGTGTTGTGTTTTGTGTTTAACTTTTTATTAATAGAACTATAAGTCTGCAGTTCTGATTCTGTTTGATGAATTGACCGTGATTTTGCTTTCATTTTTTTTCTTCAGGATCTTTTAGACTTTTTGTAATGGAGTCAGGAGAGGTGCGCCTGAGCCCCTTCAGGAACTCCCGCTCTCAGGTAAAGGATCTCTCCGTCTGTTTCCAGTAAACGAGTGTAAGCTCTGTGAGAAAGAGCTGCAGTGTTACACCTGCTGTCTGCAGTACATGTCCTTCTCTATCATGTGGTATGTGTTAGGCTTCATTCACACATACAATAACAAAGTGACCAGAGATGTCCACTGACATGAGTTAGTGACTGAATGTGGGCGTGTCCAGCAAGAAAAGTTTAATTATATGCAAATACGGAGCAATTTAGTGCAGTGGGAGCAAGAACAGTAGATGGTATGATACCTACTGATAATCATTATTACTATGGCAACCAGGAGTAGGAACGCCCACTGGTGACCTCACAGTACAGCGACTGGCAGCTAGCACCAATAAACTCTCTGTAAGTGTGACTGTACTGTAGGTTTAGTGAGAAGCAGCTGATTTTAAATACAAGGCATTCATCATCTTTTCTGTATGTGAATATGAAACTCAGTGTACCTCTAAACAACACAAAACTAGATCAGACTAGATTAGATTACTGTAGATTAGACAGCGAGTTATAGTGGATGTAGTGACACATCTAATAACCCTTGGGCCCTTATAGGGGGCGAGTAATTTTTGGTGAGATTTGAGCTGGTTATCTGAGTATTTGAGCTGGTTAGCTGGTAGATTTGAGGGGCCAGGTGTTAAATAAAGTTTTAAAGGCTTATAGAGTACCCTGAGGTCAGTCAGGGAGTTCATGTAGATTGTTATGGAGTATAACAAGGGGCATCCACCAAACGTGACCCCTTAGTGTTGTAGATGTTCATTTTAAAAGGCAGGACTATGGATTGTAAACTCGTTAACCTGCTGTTAAAGATGCTGCTCATTAAGAGCTGATCAAGGTAAAGGCCGTATCCCGAGCTCCACTGATGATGAACCTTCTTATGAAGTGTTATTACTCTGTGCTCTTCAGCTCAGTGAGGATGTGAGGACAGAAACACAGTCAGATTCAGGAGGAGGAGCATCTGTCAACACTGTGAACCATCAGAAACGTATAAAACAGGAAGAAGATGAAGATGAAGACTACCTCCGTAAGTCTGATGTACATTTCTGTATTAACTAGACTTCATTTGGGACTGACACAAACCTCACATTGCTCAGTTCTCCCTGAACTTGTCTTTAATCCTCCACATTTTTGTTTAAATGATGTGTGTAACTTTGCCTGATGAAATTCCAGATGGTGGAACATCGAGTGCTGCAGGACATGTCACACCTGTAATAAAGGAAGAACCTGAAGATGAAGACTATCTCTGTAAGGAGAAAATTACTCTCTATTCTCTGTGTTGTGATTTAATTGGAATGAAAATATTGAACTCTAAATAACGGAATTTCAGATGAAGGAACATCAAGCCCTGTGGAGCACAGCGGCCATGTGGACGGAGATAATGAAGAATTTCAGATCATGCTTGTAAAAGAGGAAGAGTCTGAAGATGAAGGCAGCATCTGTACAGCGACAGTTTGTGGTAAGGTTTCTACTTTAACACTCACGCGTTTCTGTTCTGTCCTGAGCTCCACATCTGCTGCTCATGTCTAACACTCCCAGGTGTGGAGCAAATTCTTTTGTATCTACATCTAAAATATTGAAGCTGATGCACCAAGAGGAAGCAGGAGAATTAGATTTCCAAGCCAGAGCGTAAAATGTTTTTACAGCACCACAAAAACCATAAAAGTTTTTTAACTGCATCACAGTGAATCGTAACAAACTCTGAGGAATACACTGTCTACACGTCTCACCCTGACACCGTGACCGGTTCCTCTCTTGGACTCCAGGCTGTGCTTCATCATAAAGACAGAACTTTCCAAAAATGCTCCAGAATCGAGTAATGATGTATCTAATGTCTGGTGTTGTTGGTGTTCAGTGTCCTATACGTCTATAATTTATCTTCACTAACACATGCCATGGTCAGGAATATGAGCGGCTGATCATCGTAGACATCACAGTCTGAAGTCCAGAAGAAACTTCAACAGGTTCTTCAGGTTGTGAGCTTTCTTAGACTTTCTGTAGATGTTTTAATGTGCTGAGGCTGGAAAAATATTAGATTGCTCCAGGCTGTTAATAAAAAACTGAAACAGATCACATCTGAGAGATGTTGTCCGTGGGGAGCAAATGTTTACCTGGTTTCCCTCCTCATTTCCAAGTCCAGCTTGGTCTCAGTGACCAGTCCCAACCTTCTAATTACCACTGCTCCAACGCTGTGTTTTTTACCAGCACCTGGGGAAACATGAATAGCCTCCAGCTGTAGAAACTGAAAGACCTGATCTTTCTCCTTCCATCTTTAATATCAACTGCTGCTGTGTTACTCGTCCAGACCAGCCTGTTATCCTCTATAGAGACAGGGGTCAGTGGACTCCATATCCTTTGTCTTGACCAGATTGATACGTGGAGCTTTGTTCTCCCACTGCTGCTCATCACCGATAACACAGGGGAAGCATTTGATTACAGCTGAGTAGAACATCATGAAGAGAACTTGTTTAATGTTTCTGACACTGTTTTTATATATTTATTGGAAATATAATTTATTTGTGGACCAGAGGCTCAATACATTTTACTGTCTACACTGATTAGCCATAACATTATGACCACCTGCCTAATATTGTGTTGGGCCCCCTTTTTGCTGCCCAAACAGCCCTGACCCGTCCTGCACTGTGTATTCTGACCCCTTTCTATCAGAACCAGCATTAACTTCTTCAGCAGTTTGATCAACAGTAGCTCGTCTGTTGGATCGGATCACACGGGCCAGCCTTCGCTCCCCACGTCCATCAATGAGGCTTGACCGCCCATGACCCTGTCACTGGTTCACCACTGTTCCTTCCTTGGACCACTTTTGATAGATACTGACCACTGCAGACCGGGAACACCCCACAAGAGCTGCAGTTTTGGAGATGCTCTGATCCAGTGGTCTAGCCATCACAATTTGGCCCTTTTGGTCAAACTCGCTCAAATCCTTACACTTGTCCATTTCTCCTGCCTGTCACTGCTCAGAATGTTATACCTGATCGGTGTATGTGACACCATGTGACTCTGCTAGGATAAGATCTGTCTCTCTCTCTCTCTTTCTCTGTGCATAGCTTTACATAATATAAATCATATAAATGATGTCTTCCATTGCCTTTGAAGCCAAGCAGATTTTATAGCATCTGTGTCATATTCTCTTCCATTTCATGATGAGTTTTTTTAATACTTTTCTTGTTCTTCTCCAGAAATGGACGATGATCAGTTGCAGGTCTTCTCTTGCTCCTGGTGTTCACTCTCCTACACGTCTCAAACAGACCTGGAAAAACACATCAAGAGAAACCATACTGATGAATATGAGAAAGTGGTGATTTCAGGAGAGATCCAGTATGATGATCTATTATTGACACGAAGCTCCAGTATCCAGCAGATATCCTCCGATTCCATCACCGGTACCAGCTCTCTCGGACAAATGCAGAAAGTCTATCACTGTTCGGAGTGCGGGAACAGATTTACGAACAAGAGTAACCTTAAAGCACACCAGCGCATTCACACGGGGGAGAAGCCGTACCAGTGCTCACAGTGCGGGAAGAGCTTCACTCGACAGAGTTCTCTCCAGCAGCACCAGGTCGTTCACACAGGAGAGAAGCCACATCACTGCTTGGAATGTGGAAAGACTTTTACTCGGCAGAGTTCTCTCCAGCAACACCGCCGCATTCACACGGGGGAGAAACCGCATCGCTGCTCAGAGTGCGGGAAACGCTTTCCTCGACAGAGCGATCTCCAAAAACACCAGCGCATTCACACGGGAGAAAAGCCGTACCAGTGCTCGCAGTGTGGGAAGAGTTTTAGTCAAAAAGGAAATCTTCAAACACACCAGCAAATCCACACAGAAGAGAAACCGTATCACTGCTCCCAGTGCGGGAAGAGTTTCACCTGGCAGAGTACTTTCCAAACACACCAGCGCATTCACGCCAGAAAAGCCATGTCACTCGTCACAGTGTAAGAGATTCAGCATCCTGGTGTGATTAATATACACGACTAATATTACAGCTGAGTCGTCTTTATTTGTCACTTACATTTCACTGCACAGTGAACATCTTTCTTCGCATATTCCGTCCTTGGGGGTTAGGGTCAGAGCACAGGGTCAGCCATGATGCAGCGCCCCTGGAGCAGGGTGGGTTGTGGGTCTTGCTCGAGGGCCCAATGGTGGCAGCTTGGCAGCGCTTTAGGACTTGAACCCCAATCAACAACCCAGAGCCTTAACCACTTGAGCTACCACCACAGGATTTCCTGGTGCTGAGGCCATTAAAATATTAAAGAATGTTCTGGTACATTTTTTATATATTTGATTAGTCTCTTTAGTCATACAGTTCAAGCAAAACATTCAATTCTGTTTACTTTTTTTTCGTATAGTGCTTTTAACATCCTCACAAAGCTGCTTCACAGAAACTCTTCACTAGTAATTTATTTCCTGGAATAAATTGGGCTGCTAACTGTGAACATGTGTCTTTTTGTGTCTCATGTTTATTCCTGTTCCAACACTAATCCACAATTATAACTGCTCAATGCTACTTGGCATCAGTGTATGTCAATATGGTGCTTGATCCAACATTTCTGGGTTTATTTCACAATGGATAACCTGATACTAAAATACACTTTATTGCCAAAAGTTTTGGGACACCCCTTTAAGTCATTGAATTCAGGGGTTGGGCTCGGCCCCTTAGTTCCAGTGAAAGGAATTTTTAAGACATTTCGGACAATTTCATGTTCTTTGTGGGAACAGTTTGGGGATGACCCCTTCCTGTTCCAACATGACTGCACACCAGTGACCAAAGCAAGGTCCATAAAGACATGGATGAGTGAGTTTGGTGTGGAGGAACATGACTCAACCCCATAGAACACCTTTGGGATGAATTAGAATGGAGACTGTGAGCCAGAACTAGTTTGTGAGGTCAGTCACAAACTAGAGGAATGGTCAGAAATTCCCATAAACACACTCCTAAACCTTGTGGAAAGCCTTCCCAGAAGAGTTGAAGCTGTTATAGCTGCAAAGGGGCGGGACAACTCCATATTACATTCATGTGCATGGGAAGGCAGACGTCCCAATGTAATGTAATGTAATGTAGTGTTCTCTGTCACATGGGGGAGTTTAGTAGATGAGGAAACCGTCCATGGTGGTGTGACACACTCCAGTGACCACCAGCAACATCACATGGACTTTCTGCTTTGTAGCAATTCCTGGTGGAAGCAGACAGTAGACAGCTCGAGCCCAGAATGATTTTAATCTAGTCCCGAATGTTTTAATCCGAATTTTGCCTCCGGAGTGTAGAGGAATTAAGTAAATTTTGATCTGTTTAGTTGAGCACTGTTGCCGTTTACTGTATGCGGTTTTGACTGACATCTCTCTCCGCGCGCGCGCGCACACACACACACACACACACACACACACGCCAAATAATTTAAATGACTGATTAGCAAAGATGAAGGTTAAACCACTGCAAGGGGTGTAAAGAGCTGTCTATAATTATAATTGCTAACACTATTTGACAGGATGTCGGAAATATCAAGTAGAAACTTTTAGACTGTAACTGTAAAGACCTTTCAGTTGTCAGGGTTGGGGTAAGTTTACAAGAACGTGTCAAAAACAAAACTATATTTACCGATTATTAAACAAAGTCAGAATTCAGCATCGGTACGAGACTGATGATCGAGCGTGTGGGTAATGAGGCTTAATGAGTCATTTGTGAACATGGTTCATTTCCAATTAAAGGTCAATTACTCTGTGGGAAGGTGTTTACTGAGAACTGGCTGCTTTTCAGCTCCCATATGGTCTAGCGGTTAGGATTCCTGGTTTTCACCCAGGCGGCCCGGGTTCGACTCCCGGTATGGGAAGTAATGTTTTTTACTTTATAATTTACATATTATAAAGATATGATAAAAACTTAAAAATAATAATAAAAACATAAATAAAAGCCACAAATTAATGGTTGTTCTTTCAGAAGACCGAACAAATCAATTACTGTTCATTATAATAATTTAATTTTGATTTATGCAGCGTCAATAAAGATTTTCCATGTAAGTCTGAGTTTTTCTGTTTTTATTCATTTAATTTAACTTCATCTTACTGACACTGAATCGAATGCTGTATAATGAAATAATCCAAATTATAAAATCAAATTACTGCCCTACTGAACGGGGGTATATTTTTATTATAAGCCATAAGGAGGCAGTAGAGATTTTTCAGTAAAGCTCCTGATGTTGTGCAGCTCAGTGATGGCGCTCAGCTGCTGCTCTTTCAGCAGATTAATTCTGTTTAAAATTCACTTTACACGCATTTCACAGTGCAGAGCAACAAACTGATCCTTTTAGTATTCCTTAGCTTTCTTGTTACACTCTTAGAAACAAAGGTTCCTAAATGGTTCTTAGTCAGAGTGGATGGTTCATGGAAGAACCTTTAACATTTACAGAACTTTCCCATTTTTAAAAAAGGTGCTTAGACGGGGGAAAAATGTTCTTTATGGCCCTAAGAAAAAAGTATCTCCTTTTACTGAAAGGTTCTTTGAGGAACCAAAAACAGTTCTTCTGTGGAAAACCTCATTGTGGTTCTTTCTGGCACTATTTTAAGAGTGTAGCCACAATTTGTTTAAACATGAGCAAGTCATTTGGTGTAACTGCAGTCATGTGCAAGAAAAAAAGAGCATGCTGCTTGTTTCCTTCAAATATCTGAAATAAAACTAGTTCACACATGAAATCCCACAATGCACCACAGTTAGTTAGCACATGTGAAAATACTAAAACTAAATGGAGTAATAAATAAAGTGATAAAGCGGCTGTGTAAATAAAAATGCAGCACTTATACAGAACTAAAAGTCCATATAAATATCACAGAAACTGAAAGAATAATAAAGCAAACATTTTATCTTTATTCTCAGATTAGCAAAGCAGGTACGAATTAAAGTTGGATACTTAAACAATAACAACCAGGATCAGATGAGTGAAATGCTGGATTATTAACTGCTGAGATAATAAACAGGTCTTGGATTAGAATTTATATTTCATAATACGTATATGCTACAATTAATGTATATGATGTTTCTTTTCCTCTTCCTGTCTTCCCTCTCTGTGTTTTTCCACGAAACTGCCTTTCATGATGTTTTTTATTTTGTACAAATTTAAATAATCATTATACAAATATACATTATATACAGATATACACTATACAGTAATATATACACTATACTATATACAATGATTTCAAAAACTCCACGCAGCAATTTTTTGCTCTGCTTTGAGGCTTGGAACTTTATTTTTTGTCATATTTTGACCACTGGACTTCCTGTTAAAGCCACAGTGAGGACGTGTGGAGATAGCTGCCATGAAGACGAGTTCATCTGCAGTTTTTTGAGCTGTTCTACACTTTAAAGGTCACTCACATGACCATGAAGGTCACAAAGGTCAATCATATGGCACACAAAGAAAATGCTTTGTTTCTTGTAAGAGGTTTAAATTTTTTGTTTTGTTTTGCTGCCAAAACAGCCCTGACCTGTCGAGGCATGGACTCCACTAGATCCCTGAAGGTGTGCTGTGGGATCTGACACCAAGATGTTAGCAGCAGATCCTTTAAGTCCTGTAAGTTGTGAGGTGGGGCCTCCATGTATGGTACTTGTTTGTCCAGAACATCCCACAGACGCTGGATTGGATTGAGATCTGGAGAATTTAAAGGCCAAGTCAACACCTCAAACTGGTTGTTGTGGTCATCAAACCATTCCTGAACCATTTCTGCTTTGTGTCACGGTGCATTATCCTGCTGAAAGAGACCACAGCCATCAGGGAATACCGTTTCCATGAAAGGGTGTAGATGGTCTGTAACAATGCTTAGGTAGGTGGTACGTGTCAAAGTAACATCCACATGAATGGCAGGACCCAAGGTTTCCCAGCAGAATACTGACCAAAGCAGGACACTGCCTCCACCGGCTTGCCTTCTTCCCATAGTGCATCCTGGTGCCATGTGTTCCCCAGGTAAGAGACACACTTGTGACCGGCCATCCATGCTCCAATTTAAGCAAAAGAAGCCTGTCTGTTGGATCAGACCACACAGGCCAGCCTTCGGTCCCCACGTGCATCAATGAGCCTTGACCACCCATGACCCTGTCGCCCAGTAACAGGTACCGTGATGAGGAGATCATCAGTCTTATTCACTTCACCTGCCACTGCTCACAATCTTATACCTGCTTGGTGTGGATATCCGTCTACACAAATAAACACCCGGTTAAAGGCTCACACAATCAGGAATAGGACACCGGTGTGTTATTTATTCTCCATGCTGGAGAAAAAACATTAATGCTTGATACAGATGCAGGTAGATTTTCATTACAGCAGACTTCTTTTAAGATTATTACTTGTTAAGTTTTGTAACAGAGTGCGGGGTAGAGTGTGTTTTTTTCAAGTTAGATTACACAAAGGGGAAAACAGGCTTGCGTTCATAAACACACACAGTCTTTAGAGATAATGTTTTGTTAAGGTTTTGTTTGATAGCCGTTATCCTGTTGGAGGATTTCAGATGAGTTTTGTCTCAGCTGCAGTAAATCAGTGTCCAGTAATACGAGCTTGTTATATTTACGTCTTCAAACACTGTTGAACCGCAAGACATGACCACATAGTTCTCTTACGATGTGAGATTGTTGTACAGTAAAATCAGGCACACATCCCAGGTGTGTAATGGGAAAAGCTCCGAAATTAAACAGCATGGTTTGAGATGAGTTCTAGTCTGGACATCAGCTGGACATCACAAACACAAACAGTGCATTTCCTTCCTGAACCCATCTGAGTCCAGCAGATGGACAGAAGCCTGAGGCTCTGTAAGTACTGCAGCACAGATTGATCTTAACTCTGCAGATAAACCACGAAGCACCGCTTCATTTGTCCAGTGGCAGCAGTTTGATTTGAGAGCGCCGGAGCAGGAAGTAAGTCCTGCGTTAGTCCTGCATAGCTCTGCATTCTGCCCAGTTTTATTGCCTCTGCATTGCATCTGCAGCATGGCCTCTTCCCATAAACACACTCCTGACCTCCTCCTCCTCCTGCAGTGTGTGTAGGGCCATGTTTTTATACCTTCATGGGGCTACAGGGATAACGGTCATCCTGACCTGAGAGTGATCACAAACTGCTTTATACCTCACTGAAAGGTTCCTTCAGGTGCAGGATCACATTAATTATTAATTAAAGTTTATGTCAGAGGAAGGTCCTCACAAGGACAGTAGGACTGTGTGTGTGTGTGTGTGTGTGCGCAGGTTCTGAGAGTAGATTACTGCGCACTACAGTGGGGGAATACATCAGACTGAGGAAATCCCCAGCAGGGCATCCCAGCTCAGCACTTCTCCTAACGCAGCTGTGTGTGTGTGTGTGTGTGTGTGTGTGTGTGTGCGTGCAGAGTTTGTCTAAGAATTTCACTGTGCAGTAATGTATATGTGACAAATAAAGACAAATAAACAACTTCACACACACACACACACACACACACACAATAATGGATATGAGATGAATGGTTGTAAATGTATTCTCTGAACTTCTCTGTGTGAAATCTCTGAAGGAGAAGAGTTGTGATATTCATGTTGTATATAAAATCAGTACATCTGTGTGTTCTGTGTTCTGTGTGTGTTCTGTGTGTTGTGTGTGTTGGGTGTGTTCTGTGTGTTGTGTGTGTTGGGTGTGTTCTGTGTGTTGTGTGTGTTCTGTGTGTTGTACGTGTTCTGTGTGTTCTGTGTTCTGTGTGTTGTACGTGTTGTGTGTGTTGTGTGTGTTGTGTGTGTTGTGTGTGTTCTGTGTGTTGTGTGTGTTCTGTGTGTTGTACGTGTTCTGTGTTCTGTGTGTTGTACGTGTTCTGTGTGTTGTGTGTGTTCTGTGTGTTGTACGTGTTCTGTGTTCTGTGTGTTGTACGTGTTCTGTGTGTTGTGTGTGTTGTACGTGTTCTGTGTGTTGTGTGTGTTCTGTGTGTTCTGTGTGTTCTGTGTGTTGTGTGTGTTGTGTGTGTTCTGTGTGTTCTGTGTGTTGTGTGTGTTCTGTGTGTTGTGTGTGTTGTGTGTGTTGTGTGTGTTCTGTGTGTTCTCTGTGTTGTGTGTGTTCTGTGTGTTGTGTGTGTTGTGTGTGTTCTGTGTGTTCTGTGTGTTGTGTGTGTTCTGTGTGTTGTGTGTGTTCTGTGTGTTCTGTGTGTTGTACGTGTTCTGTATGTTCTG
This sequence comes from Hemibagrus wyckioides, assembly GCF_019097595.1. Taxonomy (NCBI): domain Eukaryota; kingdom Metazoa; phylum Chordata; class Actinopteri; order Siluriformes; family Bagridae; genus Hemibagrus; species Hemibagrus wyckioides. The sequence continues at coordinate 1,787,581 of NC_080734.1, forward strand.
TGTGTTCTGTGTGTTGTGTGTGTTCTGTGTGTTGTACGTGTTCTGTGTGTTGTGTGTGTTCTGTGTGTTGTACGTGTTCTGTGTGTTCTGTGTGTTGTGTGTGTTCTGTGTGTTGTACGTGTTCTGTGTGTTGTGTGTGTTCTGTGTGTTGTACGTGTTCTGTGTGTTCTGTGTGTTCTGTGTGTTGTACGTGTTCTGTGTGTTCTGTGTTCTGTGTGTTGTACGTGTTGTGTGTGTTCTGTGTGTTGTGTGTGTTCTGTGTGTTGTGTGTGTTCTGTGTTCTGTGTGTTGTACGTGTTGTGTGTGTTGTGTGTGTTCTGTGTGTTGTACGTGTTCTGTGTGTTCTGTGTTCTGTGTGTTGTACGTGTTGTGTGTGTTCTGTGTGTTGTGTGTGTTCTGTGTGTTGTGTGTGTTCTGTGTTCTGTGTGTTGTACGTGTTGTGTGTGTTGTGTGTGTTCTGTGTGTTGTACGTGTTCTGTGTGTTCTGTGTGTTGTGTGTGTTCTGTGTGTTGTACGTGTTCTGTGTGTTGTGTGTGTTCTGTGTGATCTGTGTGTTGTGTGTGTTCTGTGTGTTGTGTGTGTTGTGTGTGTTCTGTGTGTTGTACATGTTCTGTGTGTTGTACGTGTTCTGTGTGATCTGTGTGTTGTGTGTGTTCTGTGTGTTCTGTGTGTTGTGTGTGTTCTGTGTGTTGTGTGTGTTGTGTGTGTTCTGTGTGTTGTACGTGTTCTGTGTGTTGTACGTGTTCTGTGTGTTCTGTGTGTTGTGTGTGTTGTGTGTGTTGTGTGTTGTGTGTGTTGTGTGTGTTCTGTGTGTTCTGTGTGTTGTGTGAGTTGTGTGTGTTCTGTGTTCTGTGTGTGTTCTGTGTGTTGTGTGTGTTCTGTGTGTTGTGGGTGTTCTGTGTGTTGTGTGTGTTCTGTGTGTTCTGTGTGTTGTGTGAGTTGTGTGTGTTCTGTGTGTTGTGTGAGTTGTGTGTGTTCTGGGTGTTCTGTGTGTTCTGGGTGTTCTGGGTGTTGTGTGTGTTCTGTGTGTTGTGTGTGTTCTGTGTGTTCTGTGTGTTCTGTGTTCTGTGTGTGTTCTGTGTGTTGTGTGTGTTGTGTGTGTTGTGGGTGTTCTGTGTGTTGTGTGTGTTGGGTGTGTTCTGTGTGTTGTGTGTGTTCTGTGTGTTGTGTGTGTTCTGTGTGTTCTGTGTGTTGTGGGTGTTCTGTGTGTTGTGTGTGTTGTGTGTGTTCTGTGTGTCGTGTGTGTTCTGTGTGTTGTGTGTGTTGTGTGTGTTCTGTGTGTTGTGTGTGTTCTGTGTGTTCCGTGTGTTGTGTGTGTTCTGTGTTCTGTGTGTTGTGGGTGTTCTGTGTGTTGTGTGTGTTGTGTGTGTTCTGTGTGTCGTGTGTGTTCTGTGTGTTGTGTGTGTTGTGTGTGTTCTGTGTGTTGTGTGTGTTCTGTGTGTTCCGTGTGTTGTGGGTGTTCTGTGTGTTCTGTGTGTTGTGTGTGTTCTGTGTGTTGTGTGTGTTGTGGGTGTTCTGTGTGTTGTGTGTGTTCTGTGTGTTCCGTGTGTTGTGTGTGTTCTGTGTGTTCTGTGTTCTGTGTGTGTTCTGTGTGTTGTGTGTGTTCTGTGTGTTGTGTGTGTTGTGTGTGTTCTGTGTGTTGTGGGTGTTCTGTGTGTTGTGTGTGTTCTGTGTGTTCTGTGTGTTCTGTGTGTTGTGGGTGTTCTGTGTGTTGTGTGAGTTGTGTGTGTTCTGTGTGTTGTGTGTGTTCTGTGTGTTCTGTGTGTTGTGGGTGTTGTGGGTGTTCTGTGTGTTGTGTGTGTTGTGGGTGTTCTGTGTGTTGTGTGTGTTCTGTGTGTTCTGTGAGTTGTGTGTGTTCTGTGTGTTGTGTGTGTTCTGTGTGTTCTGGGTGTTGTGTGTGTTCTGTGTGTTCTGGGTGTTCTGTGTGTTGTGTGAGTTGTGTGTGTTCTGTGTGTTGTGTGTGTTCTGTGTGTTCTGTGTGTTGTGGGTGTTCTGTGTGTTGTGTGTGTTGTGGGTGTTCTGTGTGTTGTGTGTGTTCTGTGTGTTCTGTGAGTTGTGTGTGTTCTGTGTGTTGTGTGTGTTCTGTGTGTTCTGGGTGTTGTGTGTGTTCTGTGTGTTGTGTGTGTTCTGGGTGTTCTGGGTGTTCTGGGTGTTGTGTGTGTTCTGTGTGTTGTGTGTGTTCTGTGTGTTCTGTGTGTTGTGTGGGTTGTGTGTTCTGTGTGTTCTGTGTGTTCTGTGTGTTTTGTGTGTTCTGTGTGTTCTGTGTGTTTTGTGTGTTGTGTGTGTTCTGTGTGTTCTGTGTGTTGTGTGTTCTGTGTGTTGTGTGTTGTGTGTGTTGTGTGTGTTCTGTGTGTTTTGTGTGTTGTGTGTTCTGTGTGTTGTGTGTGTTCTGTGTGTTTTGTGTGTGTTCTGTGTGTTGTGTGTGTTGTGTGTGTTCTGTGTGTTTTGTGTGTGTTCTGTGTGTTGTGTGTGTTCTGTGTGTTCTGTGTGTTCTGTGTGTTGTGTGTGTTGTGTGTTGTGTGTGTTGTGTGTGTTCTGTGTGTTCCGTGTGTTGTGTGTGTTCTGTGTTCTGTGTGTGTTCTGTGTGTTGTGTGTGTTCTGTGTGTTCTGTGTGTTCTGTGTGATCTGTGTGTTGTGTGTGTTCTGTGTGTTCTGTGTGTTCTGTGTGTTGTACGTGTTCTGTGTGTTCTGTGTGTTGTGTGTGTTCTGTGTGTTCTGTGTGTTGTGGGTGTTCTGTGTGTTGTGTGTGTTGGGTGTGTTCTGTGTGTTGTGTGTGTTCTGTGTGTTGTGTGTGTTCTGTGTGTTCTGTGTGTTGTGTGTGTTCTGTGTGTTCTGTGTGTTGTACGTGTTCTGTGTGTTCTGTGTGTTGTGTGTGTTCTGTGTGTTCTGTGTGTTGTGGGTGTTCTGTGTGTTGTGTGTGTTGGGTGTGTTCTGTGTGTTGTGTGTGTTCTGTGTGTTGTGTGTGTTGTGTGTGTTGTGTGTGTTCTGTGTGTTCTGTGTGTTCTCTGTGTTGTGTGTGTTGTGTGTTGTGTGTGTTCTGTGTGTTCCGTGTGTTGTGTGTGTTCTGTGTGTTCTGTGTGTGTTCTGTGTGTTGTGTGTGTTCTGTGTGTTCTGTGTGTTGTGGGTGTTCTGTGTGTTGTGTGTGTTCTGGGTGTTCTGTGTGTTGTGGGTGTTCTGTGTGTTGTGTGTGTTGGGTGTGTTCTGTGTGTTGTGTGTGTTCTGTGTGTTCTGTGTGTTGTGTGTGTTCTGTGTGTTCTGTGTGTTCTCTGTGTTGTGTGTGTTGTGTGTTGTGTGTGTTCTGTGTGTTCCGTGTGTTGTGTGTGTTCTGTGTGTTCTGTGTTCTGTGTGTGTTCTGTGTGTTGTGTGTGTTCTGTGTGTTCTGTGTGTTGTGGGTGTTCTGTGTGTTGTGTGTGTTCTGGGTGTTCTGTGTGTTGTGTGAGTTGTGTGTGTTCTGTGTGTTGTGTGAGTTGTGTGTGTTCTGGGTGTTCTGTGTGTTCTGTGTGTTCTGGGTGTTGTGTGTGTTCTGTGTGTTGTGTGTGTTCTGTGTGTTCTGTGTGTTCTGTGTGTTGTGGGTCTTCTGTGTGTTGTGTGTGTTGGGTGTGTTCTGTGTGTTGTGTGTGTTGTGTGTGTTCTGTGTGTTGTGTGTGTTCTGTGTGTTGTGTGTGTTCTGTGTGTTCCGTGTGTTGTGTGTGTTCTGTGTGTTCTGTGTTCTGTGTGTGTTCTGTGTGTTGTGTGTGTTCTGTGTGTTGTGTGTGTTCTGTGTGTTGTGTGTGTTCTGTGTGTTGTGTGTTGTGTGTGTTGTGTGTGTTCTGTGTGTTCCGTGTGTTGTGTGTGTTCTGTGTGTTCTGTGTTCTGTGTGTGTTCTGTGTGTTGTGTGTGTTCTGTGTGTTGTGGGTGTTCTGTGTGTTGTGTGTGTTCTGTGTGTTCTGTGTGTTCTGTGTGTTGTGGGTGTTCTGTGTGTTGTGTGAGTTGTGTGTGTTGTGTGTGTTGTGTGTGTTCTGTGTGTTCTGTGTGTTCTGTGTGTTGTGGGTGTTCTGTGTGTTGTGGGTGTTGTGGGTGTTCTGTGTGTTGTGTGTGTTCTGTGTGTTGTGTGAGTTGTGTGTGTTCTGTGAGTTGTGTGTGTTCTGGGTGTTGTGTGTGTTCTGTGTGTTCTGTGTGTTCTGTGTGTTCTGGGTGTTGTGTGTGTTCTGTGTGTTGTGTGTGTTCTGTGTGTTCTGTGGGTTGTGTGGGTTGTGTGTTCTGTGTGTTCTGTGTGTTCTGTGTGTTCTGTGTGTTCTGTGTGTTTTGTGTGTTCTGTGTGTTCTGTGTGTTTTGTGTGTTGTGTGTGTTTTGTGTGTTGTGTGTTCTGTGTGTTGTGTGTTGTGTGTGTTCTGTGTGTTTTGTGTGTGTTCTGTGTGTTGTGTGTGTTTTGTGTGTGTTGTGTGTGTTGTGTGTGTTCTGTGTGTTCTGTGTGTTGTGTGTGTTGTGTGTGTTGTGTGTTGTGTGTGTTGTGTGTGTTCTGTGTGTTCCGTGTGTTGTGTGTGTTCTGTGTTCTGTGTGTGTTCTGTGTGTTGTGTGTGTTCTGTGTGTTCTGTGTGTTGTGGGTGTTCTGTGTGTTGTGTGTGTTCTGTGTGTTCTGTGTGTTGTGTGAGTTGTGTGTGTTCTGTGTGTTGTGTGAGTTGTGTGTGTTCTGTGTGTTCTGTGTGTTCTGGGTGTTGTGTGTGTTCTGTGTGTTGTGTGTGTTCTGTGTGTTCTGTGTGTTCTCTGTGTTGTGTGTGTTGTGTGTTGTGTGTGTTCTGTGTGTTCCGTGTGTTGTGTGTGTTCTGTGTGTTCTGTGTTCTGTGTGTGTTCTGTGTGTTGTGGGTGTTGTGGGTGTTCTGTGTGTTGTGTGTGTTGGGTGTGTTGGGTGTGTTCTGTGTGTTCCGTGTGTTGTGTGTGTTCTGTGTGTTCTGTGTTCTGTGTGTGTTCTGTGTGTTGTGTGTGTTCTGGGTGTTCTGTGTGTTCTGGGTGTTCTGTGTGTTGTGTGTGTTGGGTGTGTTCTGTGTGTTGTGTGTGTTCTGTGTGTTGTGTGTGTTGTGTGTGTTCTCTGTGTTGTGTGTGTTGTGTGTTGTGTGTGTTCTGTGTGTTCTGTGTGTTCTGTGTTCTGTGTGTGTTCTGTGTGTTGTGTGTGTTCTGTGTGTTCTGTGTGTTGTGGGTGTTCTGTGTGTTGTGTGTGTTGGGTGTGTTCTGTGTGTTGTGTGTGTTCTGTGTGTTGTGTGTGTTGTGTGTGTTCTGTGTGTTCTGTGTGTTGTGTGTGTTGTGTGTGTTCTGTGTGTTGTGTGTGTTCTGTGTGTTCCGTGTGTTCTGTGTGTTCTGTGTGTTCTGTGTTCTGTGTGTGTTCTGTGTGTTGTGGGTGTTCTGTGTGTTGTGGGTGTTGTGGGTGTTCTGTGTGTTCTGTGTGTTGTGTGTGTTCTGTGTGTTGTGTGTGTTGTGTGTTGTGTGTGTTGTGTGTGTTCTGTGTGTTCCGTGTGTTGTGTGTGTTCTGTGTGTTCTGTGTTCTGTGTGTGTTCTGTGTGTTGTGTGTGTTCTGTGTGTGTTCTGTGTGTTCTGTGTGTTGTGTGTGTTCTGTGTGTTCTGTGTGTTCTGTGTGTTCTGTGTGTTGTGTGTGTTCTGTGTGTTGTGTGTGTTGTGTGTGTTCTGGGTGTGTTGTGTGTGTTCTGGGTGTTGTGTGTGTTCTGTGTGTTGTGTGTGTTGTGGGTGTTCTGTGTGTTCTGTGTGTTGTGTGTTTTGTGTGTGTTGTGTGTGTTCTGTGTGTTGTGTGTGTTGTGTGTGTTCTGTGTGTTGTGTGTGTTGTGTGTGTTCTGTGTTCTGTGTGTTCTGTGTGTTCTGTGTTGTGTGTGTTGTGTGTGTTCTGTGTGTTGTGTGTGGTGTGTGTTCTTTGTGTTGTGTGTGTTCTGTGTGTTCTGTGTGTTGTGTGTGTTCTGTGTGTTGTGTGTGTTGTGTGTGTTCTGGGTGTTGTGTGTGTTCTGGGTGTTGTGTGTGTTGTGTGTGTTGTGTGTGTTGTGTGTGTTCTGTGTGTCGTGTGTTGTGTGTGTTCTGTGTGTTTTGTGTGTTGTGTGTGTTCTGTGTGTTCTGTGTGTTGTGTGTGTTCTGTGTGTTCTGTGTTCTGTGTGTGTTCTGTGTGTTGTGTGTGTTCTGTGTGTTGTGGGTGTTGTGGGTGTTCTGTGTGTTCTGTGTGTTGTGTGTGTTCTGTGTGTTGTGTGTGTTCTGTGTGTTGTGTGTGTTGTGTGTGTTGTGTGTGTTGTGTGTGTTGTGTGTGTTCTGTGTGTTCCGTGTGTTCTGTGTGTTCTGTGTGTTCTGTGTTCTGTGTGTGTTCTGTGTGTTGTGTGTGTTCTGTGTGTTGTGGGTGTTCTGTGTGTTGTGTGTGTTCTGTGTGTTCTGTGTGTTCTGTGTGTTTTGTGTGTTGTGTGTGTTGTGTGTGTTCTGTGTGTTCTGTGTGTTCTGTGTGTTGTGTGTGTTCTGTGTGTTCTGTGTGTTCTGTGTGTTTTGTGTGTTGTGTGTGTTCTGTGTGTTCTGTGTGTTCTGTGTGTTGTGTGTGTTCTGTGTGTTGTGTGTGTTCTGTGTGTTGTGTGTGTTCTGTGTGTTCTGTGTGTTGTGTGTGTTCTGTGTGTTCTGTGTGTTGTGTGTGTTCTGTGTGTTCTGTGTGTTGTGTGTGTTGTGTGTGTTCTGTGTTCTGTGTGTTCTGTGTGTGTTGTGTGTGTTCTGTGTGTTCTGTGTGTTCTGTTTGTGTTGTGTGTGTTCTGTTTGTGTTGTGTGTTCTGTGTGTGTTCTGTGTGTTCTGTGTGTTGTGTGTATTGTGTGTGTTCTGTGTGTTCTGTTTGTGTTGTGTGTGTTCTGTGTTCTGTGTGTTCTGTGTGTTCTGTGTGTGTTGTGTGTGTTGTACGTGTTCTGTGTGTTCTGTTTGTGTTGTGTGTGTTCTGTGTGTTGTGTGTGTTGTGTGTGTTCTGTGTGTTCTGTGTGTTCTGTGTGTTGTGTGTGTTGTGTGTGTTCTGTGTGTTGTGTGTGTTGTGTGTGTTCTGTGTGTGTTGTGTGTGTTGTACGTGTTCTGTGTGTTGTGTGTGTTGTGTGTGTTCTGTGTGTTCTGTGTGTTGTGTGTGTTCTGTGTGTTCTGTGTGTGTTGTGTGTGTTGTACGTGTTCTGTGTGTTGTGTGTGTTGTGTGTGTTCTGTGTGTTGTGTGTGTTCTGTGTGTTCTGTGTGTTGTGTGTGTTGTGTGTGTTCTGTGTGTTCTGTGTGTTGTGTGTGTTGTGTGTTTTCTGTGTGTGTTGTGTGTGTTGTACGTGTTCTGTGTGTTGTGTGTGTTCTGTGTGTTCTGTGTGTTGTGTGTGTTCCATGTGTTCTGTGTGTTCTGTGTGTGTTGTGTGTGTTCTGTGTGTTGTGTGTGTTGTACGTGTTCTGTGTGTTGTACGTGTTCTGTGTGTTGTACGTGTTCTGTGTGTTGTACGTTTTCTGTGTGTGTTCTGTGTGTTCTGTGTGTTCTGTGTGTTGTGTGTCTTCTGACATGATCTCTGATCTCTGAGCTGTGAGACTGATCTCTGAGCTGTGAGACATGATCTCTGAGCTGTGAGACTGATCTCTGATCTCTGAGCTGTGAGACTGATCTCTGAGCTGTGAGACTGATCTCTGAGCTGTGAGACATGATCTCTGATCTCTGAGCTGTGAGACTGATCTCTGATCTCTGAGCTGTGAGACTGATCTCTGAGCTGTGAGACTGATCTCTGAGCTGTGAGACATGATCTCTGATCTCTGAGCTGTGAGACTGATCTCTGATCTCTGAGCTGTGAGACTGATCTCTGAGCTGTGAGACTGATCTCTGAGCTGTGAGACATGATCTCTGATCTCTGAGCTGTGAGACTGATCTCTGATCTCTGAGCTGTGAGACTGATCTCTGAGCTGTGAGACTGATCTCTGAGCTGTGAGACATGATCTCTGATCTCTGAGCTGTGAGACTGATCTCTGATCTCTGAGCTGTGAGACTGATCTCTGAGCTGTGAGACTGATCTCTGAGCTGTGAGACATGATCTCTGATCTCTGAGCTGTGAGACTGATCTCTGATCTCTGATCTCTGAGCTGTGAGACTGATCTCTGAGCTGTGAGACATGATCTCTGAGCTGTGAGACTGATCTCTGATCTCTGAGCTGTGAGACTGATCTCTGAGCTGTGAGACTGATCTCTGAGCTGTGAGACATGATCTCTGATCTCTGAGCTGTGAGACTGATCTCTGATCTCTGAGCTGTGAGACTGATCTCTGAGCTGTGAGACTGATCTCTGAGCTGTGAGACATGATCTCTGATCTCTGAGCTGTGAGACTGATCTCTGATCTCTGATCTCTGAGCTGTGAGACTGATCTCTGAGCTGTGAGACATGATCTCTGAGCTGTGAGACTGATCTCTGATCTCTGAGCTGTGAGACTGATCTCTGAGCTGTGAGACATGATCTCTGATCTCTGAGCTGTGAGACTGATCTCTGATCTCTGAGCTGTGAGACTGATCTCTGATCTCTGAGCTGTGAGACTGATCTCTGAGCTGTGAGACATGATCTCTGATCTCTGAGCTGTGAGACTGATCTCTGAGCTGTGAGACTGATCTCTGATCTCTGAGCTGTGAGACTGATCTCTGATCTCTGATCTCTGAGCTGTGAGACTGATCTCTGATCTCTGAGCTGTGAGACTGATTTCTGAGCTGTGAGACATGATCTCTGAGCTGTGAGACATGATCTCTGATGTCTGAGCTGTGAGATTGCTCTCTGATCTCTGAGCTGTGAGACTGATCTCTGATCTCTGATCTCTGAGCTGTGAGACTGATCTCTGATCTGTGAGACTGATCTCTGATCTCTGAGCTGTGAGACTGATCTCTGATCTCTGAGCTGTAAGACTGATCTCTGAGCTGTGAGACATGATCTCTGAGCTGTGAGACTGATCTCTGAGCTGTGAGACATGATCTCTGAGCTGTGAGACATGATCTCTGATCTCTGAGCTGTGAGACTGATCTCTGATCTCTGAGCTGTGAGACTGATCTCTGATCTCTGAGCTGTGAGACTGATCTCTGAGCTGTGAGACATGATCTCTGATCTCTGAGCTGTGAGACTGATCTCTGATCTCTGAGCTGTGAGACTGATCTCTGAGCTGTGAGACATGATCTCTGATCTCTGAGCTGTGAGACTGATCTCTGATCTCTGAGCTGTGAGACTGATCTCTGATCTCTGAGCTGTGAGACTGATCTCTGATCTCTGATCTCTGAGCTGTGAGACTGATCTCTGATCTCTGAGCTGTGAGACTGATTTCTGAGCTGTGAGACATGATCTCTGAGCTGTGAGACATGATCTCTGATGTCTGAGCTGTGAGACATGATCTCTGATGTCTGAGCTGTGAGATTGCTCTCTGATCTCTGAGCTGTGAGACTGATCTCTGATCTCTGATCTCTGAGCTGTGAGACTGATCTCTGAGCTGTGAGACATGATCTCTGAGCTGTGAGACTGATCTCTGATCTCTGAGCTGTGAGACTGATCTCTGAGCTGTGAGACATGATCTCTGATCTCTGAGCTGTGAGACTGATCTCTGATCTCTGAGCTGTGAGACTGATCTCTGATCTCTGAGCTGTGAGACTGATCTCTGAGCTGTGAGACATGATCTCTGATCTCTGAGCTGTGAGACTGATCTCTGATCTCTGAGCTGTGAGACTGATCTCTGATCTCTGAGCTGTGAGACTGATTTCTGATCTCTGATCTCTGAGCTGTGAGACTGATCTCTGATCTCTGAGCTGTGAGACTGATTTCTGAGCTGTGAGACATGATCTCTGAGCTGTGAGACATGATCTCTGATGTCTGAGCTGTGAGATTGCTCTCTGATCTCTGAGCTGTGAGACTGATCTCTGATCTCTGATCTCTGAGCTGTGAGACTGATCTCTGATCTCTGATCTCTGAGCTGTGAGACTGATCTCTGATCTCTGATCTCTGAGCTGTGAGACTGATCTCTGATCTCTGATCTCTGAGCTGTGAGACTGATCTCTGATCTGTGAGACTGATCTCTGATCTCTGAGCTGTGAGACTGATCTCTGATCTCTGAGCTGTAAGACTGATCTCTGAGCTGTGAGACATGATCTCTGAGCTGTGAGACATGATCTCTGATGTCTGAGCTGTGAGACATGATCTCTGAGCTGTGAGACATGATCTCTGATGTCTGAGCTGTGAGACATGATCTCTGATGTCTGAGCTGTGAGACTGATCTCTGAGCTGTGAGACATGATCTCTGATCTCTGAGCTGTGAGACTGATCTCTGATCTCTGAGCTGTGAGACTGATCTCTGATCTCTGAGCTGTGAGACTGATCTCTGAGCTGTGAGACATGATCTCTGATCTCTGAGCTGTGAGACTGATCTCTGATCTCTGAGCTGTGAGACTGATCTCTGATCTCTGAGCTGTGAGACTGATCTCTGATCTCTGAGCTGTGAGACTGATTTCTGAGCTGTGAGACATGATCTCTGAGCTGTGAGACATGATCTCTGATGTCTGAGCTGTGAGACATGATCTCTGAGCTGTGAGACATGATCTCTGATGTCTGAGCTGTGAGACATGATCTCTGATGTCTGAGCTGTGAGATTGCTCTCTGATCTCTGAGCTGTGAGACTGATCTCTGATCTCTGATCTCTGAGCTGTGAGACTGATCTCTGATCTCTGAGCTGTGAGACTGATCTCTGATCTCTGAGCTGTGAGACTGATCTCTGATCTCTGAGCTGTGAGACTGATCTCTGAGCTGTGAGACATGATCTCTGATCTCTGAGCTGTAAGACTGATCTCTGAGCTGTGAGACATGATCTCTGAGCTGTGAGACTGATCTCTGAGCTGTGAGACATGATCTCTGAGCTGTGAGACATGATCTCTGATCTCTGAGCTGTGAGACTGATCTCTGATCTCTGAGCTGTGAGACTGATCTCTGATCTCTGAGCTGTGAGACTGATCTCTGAGCTGTGAGACATGATCTCTGATCTCTGAGCTGTGAGACTGATCTCTGATCTCTGAGCTGTGAGACTGATCTCTGATCTCTGAGCTGTGAGACTGATCTCTGAGCTGTGAGACATGATCTCTGATCTCTGAGCTGTGAGACTGATCTCTGATCTCTGATCTCTGAGCTGTGAGACTGATCTCTGATCTCTGAGCTGTGAGACTGATTTCTGAGCTGTGAGACATGATCTCTGAGCTGTGAGACATGATCTCTGATGTCTGAGCTGTGAGACATGATCTCTGAGCTGTGAGACATGATCTCTGATGTCTGAGCTGTGAGACATGATCTCTGATGTCTGAGCTGTGAGACATATCTCTGAGCTGTGAGACATGATCTCTGATCTCTGAGCTGTGAGACTGATCTCTGATCTCTGATCTCTGAGCTGTGAGACTGATCTCTGATCTCTGAGCTGTGAGACATGATCTCTGATCTCTGAGCTGTGAGACTGATCTCTGATCTCTGAGCTGTGAGACTGATCTCTGATCTCTGAGCTGTAAGACTGATCTCTGAGCTGTGAGACATGATCTCTGAGCTGTGAGACTGATCTCTGAGCTGTGAGACATGATCTCTGAGCTGTGAGACATGATCTCTGATCTCTGAGCTGTGAGACTGATCTCTGATCTCTGAGCTGTGAGACTGATCTCTGATCTCTGAGCTGTGAGACTGATCTCTGAGCTGTGAGACATGATCTCTGATCTCTGAGCTGTGAGACTGATCTCTGATCTCTGAGCTGTGAGACTGATCTCTGATCTCTGAGCTGTGAGACTGATCTCTGAGCTGTGAGACATGATCTCTGATCTCTGAGCTGTGAGACTGATCTCTGATCTCTGAGCTGTGAGACTGATCTCTGATCTCTGAGCTGTGAGACTGATCTCTGATCTCTGATCTCTGAGCTGTGAGACTGATCTCTGATCTCTGAGCTGTGAGACTGATTTCTGAGCTGTGAGACATGATCTCTGAGCTGTGAGACATGATCTCTGATGTCTGAGCTGTGAGACATGATCTCTGAGCTGTGAGACATGATCTCTGATGTCTGAGCTGTGAGACATGATCTCTGATGTCTGAGCTGTGAGACATGATCTCTGAGCTGTGAGACATGATCTCTGATGTCTGAGCTGTGAGACATGATCTCTGATGTCTGAGCTGTGAGATTGCTCTCTGATCTCTGAGCTGTGAGACTGATCTCTGATCTCTGATCTCTGAGCTGTGAGACTGATCTCTGATCTCTGATCTCTGAGCTGTGAGACTGATCTCTGATCTCTGAGCTGTGAGACTGATCTCTGATCTCTGAGCTGTGAGACTGATCTCTGAGCTGTGAGACATGATCTCTGATCTCTGAGCTGTGAGACTGATCTCTGATCTCTGATCTCTGAGCTGTGAGACTGATCTCTGATCTCTGATCTCTGAGCTGTGAGACTGATCTCTGATCTCTGATCTCTGAGCTGTGAGACTGATCTCTGATCTCTGAGCTGTGAGACTGATCTCTGATCTCTGATCTCTGAGCTGTGAGACTGATCTCTGAGCTGTGAGACTGATCTCTGATCTCTGATCTCTGAGCTGTGCGACTGATCTCTGAGCTGTGAGACTGATCTCTGATCTCTGAGCTGTGAGACATGATGTCTGAGCTGTGAGACTGATCTCTGATCTCTGAGCTGTGAGACATGATCTCTGATCTCTGAGCTGTGAGACATGATGTCTGAGCTGTGAGACTGATCTCTGATCTCTGAGCTGTGAGACATGATCTCTGATCTCTGAGCTGTGAGACATGATCTCTGATCTCTGAGCTGTGAGACTGATCTCTATCTCTGAGCTGTGAGACATGATCTCTGATCTCTGAGCTGTGAGACATGATCTCTGATCTCTGAGCTGTGAGACTGATCTCTGATCTCTGAGCTGTGAGACTGATCTCTGATCTCTGAGCTGTGAGACATGATGTCTGAGCTGTGAGACATGATCTCTGATCTCTGAGCTGTGAGACATGATCTCTGAGCTGTGAGACATGATGTCTGAGCTGTGAGACTGATCTCTGATCTCTGAGCTGTGAGACATGATGTCTGAGCTGTGAGACATGATCTCTGATCTCTGAGCTGTGAGACATGATCTCTGATCTCTGAGCTGTGAGACATGATCTCTGAGCTGTGAGACTGATCTCTGATCTCTGAGCTGTGAGACATGATGTCTGAGCTGTGAGACATGATCTCTGATCTCTGAGCTGTGAGACCCAATGTATATCAGACTTCTGATCTACTCATCTACATGTATCTCTATATCTGCATGCAAACGAATTTAGGATTTTTAGCTTCTTCTATAAGTTAGCTTGGTTAGCTTGGAAGCCTTCCAGACCTCAAAAGCATCATAGTACAGCATGTGAACCATGCGTCTCGATCATACTCTGCTACACTGACCTAATATTTCATCAGGAGCTCTTGGTTGCGGTTGTAGAAAGGACATTATTAACATTTACATTATTTGTTCAGTGTCACAAAAATGAGGACAAGGTTCCCTTCTGAGCCCGGTTCCTCTCAAGGGTTCTTCCTCATAGCATCTCAGGGAGTTTTTTTCTTGCACCATCCCCTCAGGATTGCTGATTAGGGGAAAATGTGAACTTAATTTTAAATTTTATTATTAGTCGATGTTTCTATACTTCTGTAAAGCTGCTTTGAGACAATGTCCATTGTTAAAAGCGCTAAACAAATAAACTGAAGTGAATTATAAAAGCTTTGGATTAAAATAAATAAAGAAACGTAATGTTAAGGTTTCAAATGTTTCAAATGTTGCTCCTTTGTCATGATAAGGAGACCTGAGCTACTAGTCAGAATCTCCAGTCTGTGTGTGTGTGTGTGTGTGTTTAAGATCACACAGATGGTTTCTACACCAACCACAACATCAGCGTCCATTGTTTTGAGTTGTTTTTCTGTGGGTTTAGTTTCCTGTGCAGCACACATCACATTCTGTTGAGTTTTTATTTCCTTTTTCTGACACACTTTGCCAGGTTCACAGAGCGTCGCTTTAGACAAACTTCACAGGGTTTCTCTCATCTGTCTTTTCCCTCCATTGTTATGATCAACTAAGCTCCCTGTCAATTTTTCTTTTCTTTTATGAAAATGTCACAAAATCTGACTTTTGCCTAAAATGCATTCATTCATTCATTCGCATAAAAAATGTAAAATTATTTATGTAAACTTTAGTTAGACTTTAGATAGAATAAAGAACATTGAGATCTAAACATCAAGTTTGTTTTGTTTTCATGTGAGACAGGAACATGTATCAGTCACACGAAACGTTTCATTTTGGATTTTTATTAATTACATTAAATGATCTAAATAATCCACATCTAGTTCAGTGAAAGTGTTCCAGCATTTAATGGGTTTCTAGATTCCTTTTAATTGACCCCCACGATGCTGCTTTTTCTACAGTGTACTAAGGATCAAGACAGTAAACGTTGTTGTTGTTGTTCTTTCAGCTTCTCCCTGTTCGGGGTCGATTTGCTGCAGGTTTTACACCGGATGACCTTCCTGAACCAACCCTCCCATTTAATCTGGGCTTGGGACCAGCTCTGAGAGTTAACTCTTCAGTGGCTGGGTTAGCACCCTGCCCGGGAATCGAACCCGGATCGTGGCAATAAGAGTGTGGGATCCTGCCACTGGACCACCAGGAAAAATGAAGATTAAGCAATAAAGAGGAGAAAAAAAGAAAAAGAAAAAAAGGAAATCCTTCCACATCTCAGGTGATCATAATGAACAGTTTGTTTATTTCCTAACATTTCAGAGTATTAGTTATGGGTCCAGGGACATACAGTAAGGATGAAAGATATTCACCTAAATTACAAAACCAGCATGTCCAGCTACCAGTGGACGCATTCTGAGCATGTCACCAGAACAAAAAGGTGCTTATTAGAGGCATCATTTCATCTTGAGCTCATTTCCAGCACAAGGAAAACCTGGGTGAGAGTTGAGGCTGAAATCAGGCTTTGGTCAGCTGAATGATGATGTTCTACATGGTCCACCACATACAGAGTGTAGATGGGAAATCGATGCTATCTAACAGAACCAGAGGAAATGTTAGTATATCATGCCCCAGATCTCATCAATGAAGTATACATCATTTGTGGAACCTGAAGTCTAGTAGAGGCTCTAGGAGTCGTTCCCAAGCTGCAAGGTTGCAGTCCTCAGTCTTAGACACACAATTGACCTGCCAAACATCTAGAATCTGTACATTTTGGATATAAAATATCCTCAAGGTAGATGTGACCAGGGGTAGGGCAAAGTACAAGTGGAGAGCAGTTGATGCAAGTAGGAGCTTGTGGTCTAGTTCTGAGTTCTGTGCAAGATGGACAGAATTAGATCAGAAATAAAGAACCAGCTGTGTTTATTTGATGATGATAAGAATCATCACACAGTGTGTTCTGTCCTGGTTGCTTGTCCCTGCCACAATCCTCTTGAGAGTGACTCTGTAGCATTGCACCACTCGAGGCGAGTCACTTTCAGTTTCATCTTCTTACAAGCAGAAGCGAGTCGATCAACCCTGTGCTTCTTTGAAGCTTTTGACATCTGACTATCACCCAGCTTGATCAAACACCAAACCCATTACCACTCAGTGCTGCTAGCCTTCCACTTCCTGTCAGTACAGCCCATGTTCTGTGTACTCATCATACAGAGTTGTGTATTTGCATGTTATGACGTCTGATGTACTGTTAAAGTCCTAGAGATGCAACATTTTATTTCAATGTGTGAGGCAGTGGTGGTTCAAGTGGGTAAGGCTTTGGGTTGTTGATTGGGGTTCAAGCACCACCAAGCTACACTGTTGAGCAAGACTCTTAACCCTCCCTGCTCCCAGAACTGCCCCTTCGCTCTGACCCCGACTTCCTCAGCTGGGATACAAGAAGAAAAGAATTCCACTGTGCTGTAATGTATGTGTGGTGATAATAAAGAGTTCTTGGGCTCAGTTCTTCTTCTAAAAGCTCTGATCTTACTTGAAGTGTTCATGGAGAGTCTCTCTGAAGGGTCACAGCTTCCTGGTGGACTTCATTTGTGAGATAAGTCCTGTGTCTCCAGCCGGTGATCCTCTTGCTACCACAGACACATTTCCGTCTGTGGTATTTGAGGTCCAAGTTCAGGATTATGGCCCACTACTGAAAATCTCATAGTTCCAAAAGCCCAAGGGAAGAATACAGACAGGGTTCCTGAGGTACCTGCCAGGGTCCTGAGGGTGTGATGCTCCCTGTCTGGAGCTCAAGCACAAGACCGGATTAGAGTTATCAAAAAGTTCTGAGTCAGATCTTTGGGTAAGATGTTAAGCTTGCAGTATTTGGGTCAGATTTCACTCTGAGTCAGAGCATAAATCTGTCAGCAGGAGCAGCATGTCAGCAGTCAGGTCCAGACACTGAATCACAAATACGGTCAGTGCCAGAATACGGTCAGTGCCAGAATACGGTCAGTGCCAGAATACGGTCAGAAACCAGTTACTGGCTTCATCTGTAACGTGCATTTGTTATGAATAAGGGATTGTTTTAATATTCATGTACTTCCTAAAGGGCTCTGTGTCCGAAAATTCATTCTGTATCTCATTTAATTACCCAGAAATCTTTCATTCATCATATGCAGTTTGTGTGTGTGTGTGTGTGTGCACGCGCGTGTGTGTGTGTGCGCATCTGTGTGTGTGAGCATGTGTGTGTGTTTGTGTGTGCACACGTGTGTGTGTGGTGTTCTACACCAGCCACAGACGTTGTTTTGATCTGCTTGTTCATTCTGTATTTTTAAATGTTTTAAGCTCTAATTAAAGTACATCAGGGAAAGAAAAGTCATTAAACGGTCAGTGACTCGGCTGTTCGGACATCGAGGGGAAGTTCATTCCACCACCTCGCTGCCAAAACACAGAAAATACAATATATGTAAATATTCTACATTTAGTGGGTTTTTTCCATTTCCAGGGCAACTGCGTACATCTCTTGTCACTGTATCCCACTGAGTGACTTAGCAAGACCCCCAAACCACTAACCTTAGTTCCCTTCCATAGGGGTGGTAGAATAAACAACTTCCTGTGTCTGAGGTATCTCCACAGGTTTACCCAAATCAAATGTAACGTCATCTTTGAAGAAGAAAATACAGGAAACCTGATTGTTTCAAAATCTAATCCAAATCTTTCTCACAGAGTATTGAAGTGATACCATGGTGTGATAAAGAGCTGACTGAAATAATCAAGTACTGAATTTATACCAGATCTTAAAATACTGTATGACAAATGTGTTTATAAATTCAAATTAAAATTTTATTCATCACATACGAAATCATACACAGTCGGGCATGTAGTGAAAGGCTTATTACGACTGTCCTACATCTGAAGAAGAGCATAAAGTAAAGTGTGTGGACAAGAAAAGTATAAGGATAGGGGTAATAATAATATATATAGAAAAATAGGAAGAATAAAAACTATCATAGTAGAAATGAAGACGTGATAAATTCTGAAAAACACCAATAGTTATGTAAAGCCAATTGTGTTTTGGATATACACATACAAATATATGTGTATATAAAAATATATATATATATTTTTTCTTAGTGTTTGTCCTGCACACTTGCAGGGTCCGCTGTTTGTAGTGGATCGATCGACCCGTGTGATTTTGGCACAGGTTTTACACCGGAAGCCCTTCCTGTCGCAACCCTCCCATTTTTTTATCCAGGCTTGGGACTGGCACTGAGAGTCAACTCTTCAGCGGCTGGGGTGGCGCCCCGCCCAGGAATCGAACCCCGGGTCGCAGCAATGAGAGCACAGGATCCTGATGCTGGACCACCAGGAGGCCGTATATAAAAATATATAAAAGTATGTATATAATATAATATAAACATAAATAATAATAATAATAATAATAATATAATACAATATATAATAATATATATAATAGAATAATATGATAATGTTATATAATATTTATAAAAATATATGAATAATATATACACTATATTGCCAAAAGTATTCGCTCACCCATCCAAATAATCAGAATCAGGTGTTCCAATCACTTCCATGGCCACAGGTGTATAAAATCAAGCACCTAGGCATGCAGACTGTTTTTACAAACATTTGTGAAAGAATGGGTCGCTCTCAGGAGCTCAGTGAATTCCAGCGTGGAACTGTGATAGGATGCCACCTGTGCAACAAATCCAGTCGTGAAATTTCCTCGCTCCTAAATATTCCACAGTCAACTGTCAGCTGTATTATAAGAACGTGGAAGTGTTTGGGAACGACAGCAACTCAGCCACGAAGTGGTAGGCCACGTAAACTGACGGAGCGGGGTCAGCGG
>NC_080734.1:1818391-1820891 GCF_019097595.1 Hemibagrus wyckioides
ACATAGTCTCTAGCTTCATGATGGTTTATTTATATTGCATTATTCATAAAGAGAGAGTGTGTGTGTGAGTTACCCATAATGCACTGCTAGAGTTTATGACAAATTTCCTGAAGAATTTCTTGTCCTATGTGGGGAAAAAGGTTAGAGGTTAAACAGAAGAAGGAATCTTTAAAAAAAAAAAAGAAAAGAAAGGATGGAGGAGGCTAGGAAAATAAATGGAGAGAAGGAAGTTGGAGGAATAAAAAATAGAATAAAACGTGAATGAGAAGGAAAGCAGGAAAAAGTAAGGTAGGGAAAGGGACGGACGGACGGACGGACGGATAGATAGATAGATAGATAGATAGATAGATAGATAGATAGAGCAGTAAAGGAGAGGCAGAAAACGAATGAATGGATGTAATGATAAAGAAACGTAGAGTGAAATTAAAGGACAGAAATAAAGAATAAGGGGGAAGGAAAGACAGAACGCTATGAAAGAAATGAATTTTTTTTTAAATTAAAAAGAGAGAGAATAAAGGAGGAAAAAAGGGAAGTAAACAGAATGAAGACAGAACATAAACAACGTAACAAAGAACGAAAAAAGGAGATAGAAAAAATAAATGAATGAAGAGAGGAAGAAAAAAAACAGAATAATAAAGGAGTGTAGTGTGTGTATATTGTGTTTATAATAAGATATAATTGTTTATAAATGGTTCTAATCTCTGCCCTGTTTCTGTTTGTTTGTTTGTTTTTTGCAGAGTTTAAGGAGGCGTTCTCGCTGTTCGATAAGGACGGAGACGGCACCATCACCACTAAAGAGCTGGGCACAGTGATGCGCTCTCTGGGGCAAAACCCCACGGAGGCGGAGCTACAGGACATGATCAACGAAGTCGACGCTGACGGTGAGAGAAGAGCATGAACATCAGATATTCACTCCATCCATCTGTCCCTGAGAGAGAGAGAGAGAGAGAGGGTGAGAGAGACATAGAGGAAGGTAGACAGAAAGAGAGAGAGAGAGGGAGGAAGAAAGAGAGAGAAATGAACAAGTGACAAAAGAAGGCAAAGAAAGCAAACAATAAGCATTGAAAGAAATATAGAAGGAATAACAAGGACCTGAAGGGAAAAGAAGAAAGTGAAAGAATGAAAGGAAGAGACAGGACAGAAGGAAAAAATAAAAGAATAAATGGCAAGAAGGAGAAGTTTAGAATAAAATGAAAGAGAAATAAAGTATGAAGGAGAGAAGTGAAGAAGTTTTTTTCAGTTCTGACTGAAGCCACGCCCTCAAACTGAGTCTGAATTATTTCTCTCATTTAGCTTTAATCACTGCAGTGTTAGTGTTTATCTCTGGGTCTCTCCGGTGCAGTCTCTCTTCTCTTCACACCTCTGAGGCTTTGCAAAAAAATGCAAAAATGAAGGTGAACCTTAACTGTGTCTCCACCCACCAATTTCCCTGAAGCTAGCTTCCTGCAACAACCTGGCCTTCACTTCCACACCATTTCTGTTTAATTCTATTATCTTTATCTGTCTCGTCTCAGAGACTCGTCCTCTGGATCTGGTGTCTGTTCTGTAAGCATTAACACTAATGACTCTTCTAATTACTGGAATCTAATTACTATCATTAATATGCAAATGTAATGCTAATTTATGTTGCTTAGCAGACGCCCTCATCAGGAAGAGCTTTGTAGTCTATAACAGTACAGTAATGTCCTCAGGAGTGGTCCAGTGGCCTGGAGAAGAGCACAGTTACACACACACACACACACACACACCGTAAACACTGCTGCTTAGCAACAACAACAGCGCCAGCGAGGCTTTAACCCTGCATTTAACTCAGGAACAGGAAGTGATCACACTTATAATGTAGAAGAGGGCGGGGTTTTAATCCTTCATCACAGTGCAACATTACAGCTGGGTGCTTAATGACGAGACCAGAGACGAGCTTTTATTTAAAACCCTCGCACGCTGTATTTATCCAGTCCCCGATTTTCATATTCAAATATGCAAATTAGATTAGATTAGACTGTCTGTCTGTCTCTTTATCCTACTCTCTACCTGTCTGTCTGTCTCTTTATCCTACTCTCTACCTGTCTGTCTGTCTCTTTATCCTGCTCTCTACCTGTCTGTCTGTCTCTTTATCCTACTCTCTACCTGTCTGTCTGTCTCTTTATCCTACTCTCTACCTGTCTGTCTGTCTCTTTATCCTGCTCTCTACCTGTCTGTCTGTCTCTTTATCCTGCTCTCTACCTGTCTGTCTGTCTCTTTATCCTGCTCTCTACCTGTCTGTCTGTCTCTTTATCCTGCTCTCTACCTGTCTGTCTGTCTCTTTATCCTGCTCTCTACCTGTCTGTCTGTCTCTTTATCCTGCTCTCTACCTGTCTGTCTCTTTATCCTGCTCTCTACCTGTCTGTCTGTCTCTTTATCCCACTTGTTAGATTATGAAGAGACAGGATGATTAATTAATCCCAGGTTAAGATGAAAAGTGTGTTAATAATCACAGGTAAATATGTAATGTATTGTTACT
>NC_080734.1:1830891-1845891 GCF_019097595.1 Hemibagrus wyckioides
CTGATCTGATCTTTAACCTGATCTTTAATCTGATCTGATCTTTAACCTGATCTGATCTTTAATCTGATCTTTAGCCTGATCTGATCTTTAACCTGATCTTTAACCTGATCTGATCTTTAATCTGATCTTTAGCCTGATCTGATCTTTAACCTGATCTTTAACCTGATCTGATCTTTAACCTGATCTTTAACCTGATCTGATCTTTAATCTGATCTTTAACCTGATCTGATCTTTAACCTGATCTTTAATCTGATCTGATCTTTAACCTGATCTGATCTTTAACCTGATCTTTAACCTGATCTTTAACCTGATCTTTAACCTGATCTTTAACCTGATCTGATCTTTAATCTGATCTTTAATCTGATCTTTAGCCTGATCTGATCTTTAACCTGATCTTTAACCTGACCTGATCTGATCTTTAATCTGATCTTTAGCCTGATCTGATCTTTAACCTGATCTGATCTTTAATCTGATCTTTAACCTGATCTGATCTTTAATCTGATCTTTAACCTGATCTGATCTTTAACCTGATCTTTAACCTGATCTGATCTTTAACCTGATCTGATCTTTAACCTGATCTTTAACCTGATCTGATCTTTAACCTGATCTGATCTTTAACCTGATCTTTAACCTGATCTGATCTTTAACCTGATCTGATCTTTAACCTGATCTTTAACCTGATCTGATCTTTAACCTGGTCTGATCTTTAATCTGATCTTTAACCTGATCTTTAACCTGATCTTTAACCTGGTCTGATCTTTAACCTGATCTTTAACCTGGTCTGATCTTTAATCTGATCTTTAACCTGGTCTGATCTTTAATCTGATCTTTAACCTGGTCTGATCTTTAATCTGATCTTTAACCTGGTCTGATCTTTAATCTGATCTTTAACCTGGTCTGATCTTTAATCTGATCTTTAACCTGGTCTGATGAGCGCAGGGTCCAGTGTTTCGATGCGGTTTGTAGCCATGATGACTTTCACGTCTCCGCGCGAGTCGAACCCGTCCAGCTGATTGAGAAGCTCCAGCATCGTCCTCTGGATCTCACGCTCTCCACCGGAGTTAGAGTCGTACCTGCAGGGACGCAGGAGATCTGATGAGGCTCAGAGATCGGACCTTTCAGTCATGTGTCTAACTAATGTCTGATTGATGAATTAATGTTGATGGATAAAAGTGCAAAAAAAAAAAGAAATCTGAATTTAAATGAAATAAAAAAAAAAGTCCTCCAACAGTCTGTTCCTCCCATCACTTCTAACAGTCTGTAGAAGTTATTGATTGTTTGTTTGTTTGTTTTCAAGAATTAATAGATTAGCTTAAATAATTATTTAAACTAATCTTCATAAAGTCTTTTCCAGATTTTCAGTACAAATTTAAGTTATTTATATTACAGATTTTAATATAAGTGATATTTGTTGAGTAAATAAATAAATATTAAACTGCTCTTTAATATTAAATGTATTATAGAATTTTAAAACATTGTTTATATTTTTTTTAGAAAATATTTAACCAGTTGAAAAAAGAATTTAAAAGCTGACTTGTTTTTATTTGAATTAACTCTATATTCTTCTTCTTCTTATTATTATTATTAGTACTGTTGTACCTCTTGGTCCCGATGGCGTCGATCTCGTCAATGAAGACGATGGAGGGGGCGTGTTCCTCGGCCACCCGGAAGAGCTCGCGCACCAGCTTGGGCCCGTCTCCCAGGTACTTCTGGATCAGCTCGGAACCCACCACACGCAGGAACGTCGCTGACGTCTGATTGGCTACCGCTTTGGCCAGAAGGGTTTTACCTGCAGTGAAGGATTGACCAGAGGATACAGGAACATACTGAGTGACCGGATTTATTCAACCAGGACATTTCATAGTTTTTATTCGTTTATGATCCGGATTAACTTTTAAAGATAATATCTAATAATATTAAATAACGACACAGTGACTGAACATCAGAGGAGCTGATTACAGAACAGAGGAACATGACAGGGATGTGAAGAACACTGGAACTTATGAAGCTGATAGTGAGGATGATGATTATCATGGTGAAGATGGTGATGATGATGATGATGATGATGATACAAACCGGTTCCTGGAGGTCCATAAAGAATGACTCCTTTAGGAGGTTTAATGCCCATCTCCTCATAATACTCCGGGTGTGTGAGAGGCAGCTCCACTGACTCCTGTACATCAGCGCACACACGCACACACACACACACATATACACACATATACATATACACACACACACAGTTTATATATATATATATATATATGATAGTGATGTGGTTCAATAAATAAGGCATGAAACTAATTCTTCATGTGTTTAGGTGTAGTGTAACAGACCCTAGAGTCATGAGAGTCTCACACAAGCTGCTAAATTTCCCAGAATTGTGATGAGAAGGTGTGTGTGTGTTGTGAGCAGGAGGTGTGTGTGTGTGTGTGTGTGTGTGTGTGTGTGTGTGTTCTTGCCTTGATCTCCTGGATCTGAGTGTCCAGTCCTCCGATATCAGCGTACGTCTCCTGTGGAGCTTTCTCCACCTTCATCACCGTCACCAAAGGATCAGTGTCATCCATCAGCACACCAATCACTGCATGGACCTGTTCTCACACACATACACACAATAATAGAGATTGTGTATAATACTTAATAGAGAACATTCTGGAACACATCAGTTATTATATATATCTATATCTTCTCTGTCCACCTTGTGGTTGAGCAGGACGGAGCAGCCCGGCTCCAGCAGGTCTTTATCCACGAAGGACAGGATACTGACATAGTGCTCTGACCCCACTGAGGTGGACACGATGGCGTGATTATCATCTATAATCTCCTCCAGATTCCCCACAGACATCGGAGTTCCTCTCAGATCATCAACCTTTGATCTCTCCTCCTGTTCACACACACACACACACACACTCAGATACTCACAGAGAGAGAGAGAGAGAGAGAGAGAGAGAGGCAGACAGACAGACAGACAGAGAGAGAGACAGCTCTACTGACCTCCTGTTTCTCCTCCAGTGGTTTCATCTGCTCCTGATTCCTGATGAACTCCTCCTCCATCAGCAGATAATCTTTAATACGCTCCTGCTTCAACAGCTTCAGCCTGCACTGAGTGTGTGGAGTCACTGTGTACCACACACACACACACACACACACACACACACAGGAAATTGAAAGAAACAGGTATGTGCTCAGTATTTTCATCTGAAAAAATAAACATAGATCCTATGTGATGATTTAGAATAATATTATATAACAGGTGTAAACACACACACACACACTTAATACCTAAGGGCAGTTTGCTGGCTGCGTCCGGTCCCTTGGTCCTTTTTTTCTTCTTGCCGACTCGTGTGGGGATCGGCGGCTCGTATTTCTTCTTCTTATCCTGTTTGAGATGTTCAGATCATGAGTTCAGAGATCAGGGAGGAGAGAAAGAGATGAGCTCCACTGGAGCTTTCAGAAATTATACAGAGTTTATTGGAAATGTAAGAAGCTGTGTTTCACCTTGTCATCCTTCTTCCCTCCACCTGCTCCATGACCTCCACTCTGATTCTGTCCCTGAGATGGAGAATAAACACAGGTTTAATTCTGAGCTCTGATCCCCGTCTCTGTGGAGCTTCACATGTTCTCTCCGTGTCATGGTGGGCTTCCACAGTAAAGAGGTGAACTGGCTGTGTGTGTGTGTCCTCCAGGCTGTATTTATGGGTCACTCAGTCCTGGTTGTCCAGTTAAAAACAGATTGGAAGCCACATCTCATATTATCTCGTAAATTTAAATTTGACGTCATCTTCCGGCGCCTAGCGTGAATCTTGTTATCTAGTACGAATAACATACTGTATACTCCTGCTCTATTCTGTTCAATTTATTTTACAGTATATCAAAGACACTAATCTACAGACTAAAAACAAACGACTAAAATGTCTCATATTAATATAACCATAACAATAAAACGTATATGTCTAAACGCAATACGGGTGGGAATGTAAAACAACATTTCTTCCACCTCCATCCGTATTAGTAGTATTTTTCAGACGGGAAACCGCGACTAAAAAGAATAACGTTATTGATTTATGCTTATCTGTCTTAATATTCAGTTAAATCATATCTTGACTCAGAATTTTTAATTTTTATATACAGGACCTAATTGTTAAAATCAAAAAGAAATCATCTGGCTGACTCACCATCTTTGCCGGCACTCGTCGCTCATATAATACGTCAAACTACGGATGCTCTTGTAGGACAGAATGGTGAAGTCGTTGGTTGTAGATGATGATCTTACGTAGAGATCGTGTTTTAAATTGTTTTAGGTCAAATTCTTCAAATCAAATGATACATCTGTCATCTGTCATATATCGACGAACCCCAGGGGCAATCTTTAGCATTGATTTGTGATATTTGTTCAAATATATTTAGATTTAGATCATTTTTTTATATTATTTGTCTTTGACACAGAAAAAATCCACCTTACAATTCTGAACAGTTATGAAAGCTGTTTTTAGATTTTTGTGTATCTTTGGAACGGGCCATTGATTATGATACAAACGTTTCTGGGAAACAGAAAACCACCACCTGCTAAATGACTCTGACTCTGGCCTCTGGAGGTAGCGCTTTCGTCGTCAGTCCCATATGGTCTAGCGGTTAGGATTCCTGGTTTTCACCCAGGCGGCCCGGGTTCGACTCCCGGTATGGGAAACTTGACTTTATGATAAGGAACTTGTTGAAGATTCCCAATCTGATTCAGCTGTCCTTTATCCCATCCAATGTTATGGCTATTAAAAAAGTTTGACCAACAAAGTAATAAACTCCACCCAACTCCCAGACTGTCTCTGGTCCATTGCCACAGCAGGCTGTATGTAGTACTACCATGTGTTCTAGTGATAAGGGTTTTATCTAGGTGGCCTGGGTTTGACTTCTGGTATAGAAGCTGTGTCATGGACAACAGTAAATCTAAAAACTAAACCAGTAAACTCACAGAAAGTGTCATTACTGCACCCAGTGTCAATTTTATGAGAACTAATTACAGCTTGTGTCACAGTTGATGGGTGTGGTTTTCATCAAGAAGGTAGCTTTGTTCTGTGACTCTGGTAATATGGGACGTATTATTTTGATCTTGTCTCCCATATGGTCTAGCGGTCAGGATTCCTGGTTTTCACCCAGGCGGCCCGGGTTCGACTCCCGGTATGGGAAGTTTGACTTTATGATAAAAAAATGTTAATGGATCTCAATTTGACTCCTGACTGATTCAACTCTCCTTTATCATGTCCGGCATTATGGGAAATGGCACAGATTGACCCATATAGAGCTCATATTAAAGTCCACCCAACTACCAAATTGTATGCAGTAGTACCATGTGCTCTAGCAAAAAGGATTTTTGGTTTTCACCACATGGCCTGGGTTCAGCTGCTGGTATAGAAGCTGAGTTTGATTGTAAGTGAGGTGCTGAATTGAGCATGACTCAATTCAGCATAAAGCATAAGATGATATAAGTTCTAGGTCCCAGTATACAGTAATTTTCTTCAAAAGTGCATCAAATTATTTAAGGTCCAAGGGTCTTTACTTTGTAGCTGCAGCAACCCCATGTCATATCCATATCAAGTCATGGAGTTTCCCCATCCTTCTTGTATTCTTAGTTGGGTCATGGCTTTTGAGCAGCATGTCTTATGAGGTACAGCACAATGAGGACAAATTTCAGGTGTGAATTTTATTACAGTTTATTCAGTTTGTGTCACAGTTGTGATGGGTGACTGAGTGTGGTTTTCATCAGGAAGGTAGTTATCCTAAATGACTCTGACTCTAGTCGCTGTGGGTGTCATTTTCAGCAGGCCTCCCATATGGTCTAGCGGTTAGGATTCCTGGTTTTCACCCAGGCGGCCCGGGTTCGACTCCCGGTATGGGAAGCTTGACCTTATGATAAGGGAAAGGACAGCTGACTGATTCATCTCTCCTTTATCAATGTCATAGATAATGATGGAGCTTGATTGTCCTTTAACCGAGCTGTAGTTAGTGCATTTTAAGTTAGCTTCAATTTGATGGAAATCAGAAAAAACTATGGTCATTTTATTTAGATACAATTACAACAAATTCCTATACAGAGAGTTGAAACCAGGCTTGAACATTGTGCTACAACATAAGAGACCATCTTATATGTTTGTTTTTTTTAAAACCAAAAACCAGACAATTTCACATTTATGCAAAGAAGGAGTTTTTGCAAGTGATGGAAAATGTAAATGTTGTATAACTGATGTATTGAGACAGTAGAATGTAGATTTGCTGTGCCATGGTCAGAAAACAGGGTGCAGCTAACCAAGGTCAATTGATGGTGTAGGAAAGAAGAAAGGAAAAATAAAAGTATGCTTAGCTGAGAAAAAGTAAGTAGCCAGTGAAAGTTTTTGTAACCTTATATGGAGTTAGTTCATTTTTCCTAAATCTCTGGTTTAGAAAGATGTCTATAAAAACTGAATGTAATGAATGATTGAGTATGATCTTTCTCTCTGAGATTTCTCCTTGGCTCCTGTTGCAGAGCAGGACAATAAAACAGTAACCTTTTTTACTCTTGCCCACCAGTGTGCTATTTTCTCAAGACTTCCACTACAAGCTGGTGCTAACTCACAGGATTTCATGCTTGAAGGGTCGGCTACAGGAATTCCCAGGGAGGTGTACTGCAGGAGCCTTGGAGGCTGTTGACTTCAACTCAACCGCATGATTGACTCTGAGGGTGGGAGGACTCTGGAGCTGGAAAGACAGGATTTGGACCTGGATTTGTGGACAGGCTTGGAACCTGGATAGGTACTTTGTGCAAGACAAGACCTGGAAAAGCACAGCACTAATCTGGGATTAGGTGTAAAGGTATCTTGTTTGTGAGGTTTAGGAAAACCTGCCACCTTGGTGATGACCTCGGTGTAGTGACTCTCAGAAGAGAAAATCAGGTCAAAATAGGGAGAGAAAAGAAAATAGTCTTTCTAAGACAGAGACATTCAACATTGCACTGATATTAATAGCATTGAAATAGTCATGGGCAAGAGTAAATCTAAAAACTAAACCAGTAAACTAACAGAAAGTGTCATTACTGCACCCAGTGTCAATTTTATGACAACCAATTACAGTCTGTGTCACAGTTGTGATGGGTGACTAGGTGTGGTTTTCACCAAGAAGGACGTTTTCTCCTGAGACTGTCTAAGTGCTGTTCTATTAATCTGATGGGCAGAGATTTCATTTCCAAATTGAGATTAAACAAAATTAGCACTCTAGATGGATTTAAAGTGTGTACAAACCAACAAACTGAGTTTCAGGGCATTAAGTTCCTCAGTGTGTATGAGTGGAAGCTCAGCACCTCTGCAGAGAGTTCAGTAAACCATGCTGTCATGGAGCAAATGAGCCTATTCACACACACAATACATGAACATGCATCATCTTCACTGTATGAGAGGATCAGATGTACATTATGAACAAGAACGATTTGGGAAGTGGAAAGATGCAGACATGTTAATGTTAAAGATGTTGTATTGGGATGACCACTGGTGTACTATAGAAGCAAGCCTCACATTCACTACAGAAAACTCACACACTGTCAAAGCATTTAGAAGATGAGTGGAAAATATGGAGAGTGGCCACTGAAATGTGTAAAAACCTAGCCTAGACCCCACTCTATCTTACAGCAAAAGTATGAAAGCTTATAGTATGATTATAACTCGGATAACCTTTGCTGACATAACAGTTGAGATAATACCACAGGCAAACACAGTCCACACATTTCTACTGATGATCCCCTTTTAAGCACCGTTCCAGATGCACATAAACTCCAATTTGATTACAGACCTTTTAAAATGTAGTCTCCCTAATTTTATTGGTCCTCCTTTTGCTGCCAAAACAGCCCTGACCCGTCCTGCACTGTGTGTTCTGACCCCTTTCTATCAGAACCATTAACTTCTTCAGCAGTTTGATCAACAGTAGCTCGTCTGTTGGATCGGATCACACGGGTCAGCCTTCTCTCCCCACGTGCATCAGTGAGCCTTGACCGTCCATGACCCTGTCACCGGTTCACCACTGTTCCTTCCTTGGGCCACTTTTGATAGATACTGACCACTGCAGACCGGGAACACCCCACAAGAGCTGCAGTTTTGGAGATGCTCTGATCCAGTGGTCTAGCCATCACAATTTGGTCCTTTTGGTCAAACTCGCTCAAATCCTTACGCTTGTCCATTTTTCCTGCTTCTAACATCAACTTTGAGGACAAAATGGTCACCTGCTGTCTAATATATCCCACCCACTAACAGGTGCCATGATGAGGAGATACTCAGTCAAAGTCAAAAGTCAAAGAAGCTTTATTGTCACTTCAACCATATATAGCAGATGCAGTACACAGTGAAGTGAAACAACGTTCCTCCTAGACCAGAGGTGCTACACAGACAAAGTACAGTGATGGAGACAAACATAGAGCTATAACATAGAGATAAAATAATTAAACTATAATTTAAAAATTAAAATTAAACTAAAAAATTAAACTATACTTAAGGTGTAGTCTTTAAGAACTAGACATACAACAGAAGTGCACAGAAAGACAAGACAAGACAAGACAAGATATAATATAAATATATATAAATGTAAAATGACATGTGCATGCAAACAGGACAATTTAGTGTGTGTGTGTGTGTGTGTGTCTGACTATGTCCAGCACAGTTCAGTTCTTTTTCTGTGCGTGTGTGTTATGTATGTGTGTGTGTCCGTGTCCAGCACAGTTCATCATCAGCATCAGCAGTCTTATTCACTTCATCTGGCACTGCTCACAATGTTATACCTGATCGGTGTATAATGGCAAAACCTAAAACAAAAAAACTACTATTATTTTTAGGCATGTGTTCTTATTACAGAACCTTCATACCTAATTATACAATCCTCAAGGCTCACTTGAGTGCAGTAGCTCATGAGAAGGATCTACAGTGCACTTAGTTGGACACCTGAAGCAGAAAAGGCCTTCATAGATTACAAGCTATCCTTACAAACCACACCCACATTAGGTATACCCGATACCATTTAGGTATAAACAAACCATTCACACAGACAGTAGATGGGTGTATGACACCAGTTTTATTACAAGACCATAGTGAAAATTAAGTAGGCTATTTTTCAGTTAAACTGGATGGCAGCAGGTGGCCTGACTGTGAGTTTCAGAGCTGTAGAAGCTGCTAAAAAAGCGGTCAGTGCTTTTAAAGGTATTGTAGGAGACAGTAAACTTACCCTTTAAGTTCCACATGCAGTATCACTTCTTTTCCTTGAACAGAAAACAGTAAATACAACACGATGGCTGAGATACAATTACATGAAATGCTGAATTTCAAAGTGAAACGCTGTACTGTACTAAACCCTGCAACCATTCTTCCCACAGAAGAAGACCGTAACCAACAGAATCGTGTTACATTGTTAATGAAATTTGTTTCCCCCAGGTCTGATTTGCAGGTGAAACCGTTGCAGAATCCAGACTTTGAACTGATTGTGGACAGATCAGCCTACGGAGATCACAAAACCTTCCGTAACTGTGTAGGATATGCCGGAGTCACACAACAGGAAATAGTGAAAGCTGAGCCATTGCCTGGACACCTCTCTGCACAAGCAGCAGAGCTGATCTCCTTAACAGAAGCATGGAATTTAGCCCAAGGCAAAAACCATCATCATTTATACAGACAGCAGGTATGCTTTTGGAGTAGGACATGATTTTGTGGAAACAGAGGTTTCACTACTTCTTCAGGTAAATCAATCACACACAGTGGCCTGATTTCTGAGCACCTGGATGCAATCTTATTACCAAAATCTATTGCTATATGTACATTTGAAGCAAATATGGGAAAATTATTGCATTTCACAGTGTAGCACCAAAGCAGATGCAGCTGTGCAAGAATCCTCTGTGTGCAAAGAAACATTCATGATCTTCAGCTTACAATCCACAGCAGAAGAAAGAGCAGCATGAAGAAAAGCAGGAGGTGTGGAAAGAAATGAGGTTTAGTACAGCCAGAGTGACAAACCCTGTTTACCCAAGAAAGTGTAAAGCAAGACCACGCATGAAAAGGAGCATTCCAGGTACTCCTGACCACGCGGTGAATGTTGCAGAGAGAGTGATGTGGATTCAGTTTAGCAACTGTCCCAGTCCGAGATCTTGACAAAAGAACAGATGACCATCAGAACGACGAAGAGCACATGGTGACATGCTAGTAACCTCTCCCGTGGGCTCCAACTGACTCTCTATGACATGTAAAGTGTCTGGGTCAAAACAAAGGGGCGTGAAGCCTGTGATGACAGATCAAACTTCCACTAAGTGTAACACGTAGGTAACAATGTTTAGTACGTGTCTAAGTAACATCCACATGGATGCAGGACCCAAGGTTTCCCAGCAGAACACTGACTAATGCAGGACACTGCCTATGCCGACTCGCCTTCTTCCCATAGTGCATCCTGGTGCCATGTGTTCCCCAGGTAAGAGACGCACACGCACCCGGCCATCCATGTGATGTAAAAGAAAATGATTCATCAGACCAGGCCACCTTCTTCCATTGCTCCGTGGTCCAGTTCTGATGCTCACGTGTCCATTGTTGCTGCTTTCTGTGGTGTACAGGGGTCAGCACGGGCACCCTGACTTGTCTGTGGCTATGTGGCCCCATACACAACACACTGTTCTGCACTGTGTATTCTGACCCCTTTCTATCAGAACCAGCATTAACTTCTTCAGCAATTTCACACGGTCCAGACTTCAGGAATGAAGAAAGAAAGGAAAGAAAGGAAAAATAAAAGTATGCTTAGCTGAGAAAGACAAAAGTAAGTAGCCAGTGAATGTTTTCGTAACCTTACAAGGAGCTTTGCTAAATCTCTGGTAAAAACTAAGCATAACTAATCCTTTCTGAGATTTCTCTGAGAGCGTCAGGTCCTTTTGTGCAGCAGTACAATAAAACTCTTTTTTTTTTTTTTTTTTTTACAATTGCCCGTACCTACTAGTGAGTGATATTTTCTTAAGACTTCCTCTGCTTCACCTCACTGCTGGTCATTCATTATTATTATTTTCATTCATTACTTTTCCATAAACTAAATGTCCTCATTGAGTCAGTCAAATGGATATTACCAACACATTCATTCTGTTTTTGAAATGTAAAATCTAATCTAATCACAGTTCCAGCTTTGTGTCAAGAAACATGTGTACACGTGTTTTATGCAATTTGAAAACTTTAAATAATAAAAGTATGCTACAAAATATTATTTACAAAACAACAAAAAATCAGAAGGACAACACTTCTAAGTTCCCACTAACACTACACTATGTTGGCAAAAGTTTTGCCTTTCCATGCACACACCAAACTCACTCATCCATGTCTTTATGGACCTTGCTTTGGTCACTGGTGTGCAGTCATGTTGGAACAGGAAGGGGTCATCCCCAAACTGTTCCCACAAAGAGCATGAAATTGTCCAAAATGTCTTGGTATGAAGCTGAAGCATTAAGAGTTCCTTTCACTGGAACTAAGGGGCCGAGTCCAACCCCTGAAAAACAACACCTGAACTCAGTGATCTATACTCAATACTTTTGGCTATAGTGTAGGGAGGTGCTACAAGTTTTGGTTTCATTATTATTATTTATTATTATTATTATTATTAATAATAATAATAAATAATAATAAATAAAATGTATTATTAAACGTTCAAGCCGTTCTAGGGTTACTATGGTTACGTACACGCCTTGCTCAACTCTCCAATCAGCGAGCCGCTCGTGAGAAAGACTGCCAACCAATCACAGCGCTAGAGGCGGGTAACTGTTTGGACCAATCATGACGCAGAACGGCCGGTCCGAGGAACAAACGACAGCGCGTAGTTTCGGAGATCTCGCGATACCTGGCGCAAAGCCCGCTTACTGCCCGTGCCCTATGGTCTCGCGCATCCTCAGGTCGGTATATAAAGGCGGAACGGCGACGGGAGCAGGACGGCTGGGACCGAGCAGCCCCGGACTGAGATATATATTATATAGATCGTAAAACAGCTGGGTGCTTTATTTATTTATTATTTGTCTCCGACTACTTTTTAAAAATATTTTAGCTGTTTTTGAAGTTCTTAAACTGGTTGATTTTTTTCCTCGGTTGTTGTGTGTGTGTTTTTTTTTTTTAACACTACGGTAGTTAAAATGGCGAGCTCGGCCAACTCGAACCCAGTGGTAAGGACCCCGATCTCAGACTCACGGCGCTGAATACTGGCAAAAATAAACAAAACAGAACAGTAATCCATGGTCAAAGCATTGCCGATGGTAGTCAGATGCTCAGTGGGGTGTTTTTTCTTTTCAAAAACAATTATTCCCATTAATATTAATAAAACAAGCTTAGCCACACGAAATCGGCCATTTTAACTGTCTCTCTGGAAAGCAGCTGTTCTATTAAATTGGGGATCTCCATTTAATCTAAAGTTGATTTATTGCGTGCTATTGTGGTTAAATACATGATTATATTGATTGGTTGATTTTTAGGGAAGTTTTGCGAAGTTATGTGAGTCAAATTTAGTCTTTTCTGGGGCAGTTTTAAGAAAATAGATCGCGGAAATAAATCATTCTAGCTTAATTGTCGGTGTGAAAAATATTTAAGCGAGCTTCCTTTTATAAGAAAAACATATGGGATTTTTTCAAGTTGTCACTTTTGAGTCAAAATCAATAGGGAACCTTCTCCATATCTGAGGATTTTGCTTGTAAGGTGCACTTTACGCCATTTTGGTAGCTGTAGCTGAACCGCCGCCATGTTTGTTCACCTCGAATGCTGCCAAAATATCAGATAAAACGATTATTAATTTATTATTATTATTTTTAAATGAGAAATGAATCGGTGTGGAAGTGTGTTCGGAAGCGGAATAACCTCCGTAATGATGTGTGTGTCTTCAGAGTGTGTGTGTCTCCTCCTTTCCGCAGGCTGCTTTTATACACATACACAGTGTCTAATATAGACTCCGGGAAGATGGGAAGGAGTTTCACGCGCCACGTCACACGCTCACGCGCTATATAAACCCCCCCAACTCAGCACGCGCTTTAAATAGAGCTGCATGGGCTCGTGCGTGTGTACCCTGAGCACGGGCTTTAAATAGTGCTTTTATGTTCGGGTTTAAATCTGTTTTGTTTTTTGAATTGTTAAATAGTAAAATGGTCGTAAAACCGTTATGGAAGAATATCGGAATAATAATGATTTTTATATATCACTGTTTCGATATTCTTGTATCACGGTTTAACGATAATTTAATTTTCCTGTAATGCAGCATTGTGTCTTTCATCCTTTTCCGTATTTTTGTGTATGTAAAGATTGCAATATGCACAAATACAGTGACGCTTTGTGTTTGTAAACAAAACAAAAATGCATGCATAACCTGCTTGCAAAAGTATCCTAGCAACCTGATGTTCTCTTAGCACTAAAAGTCGGGCTGTGCTGTAATGTGGCTCTAGATGATCCTTATGGCTTGACGTCTCGTCAGTGGCTAAACGATGCTAAGCGGCGGTCTAGCCTGGAGTATGCAGAAGTTTGCACTTAAACTATATTGGCAAAAGTATTGGGACACCCCTCCAGATCATTGCGTTCAGGGGTTGGGCTCCAAGCCTTAGTTCCAGTGAAAGGAACTCTTTCTCACAGAGTCCTGACCTCAACCCCATAGAACACCTTTGGGATGAATTAGAGTGGAGACTGTGAGCCAGACCAAAACTGGGACGTCTGTCTTTACATGCACATGAATGTAATATGGAGTTGTCCCGCCCTTTGCAGCTAGAACAGCTTCAGCTCTTCTGGGAAGGCTTTCCACAAGGTTTAGGAGTGTGTTTATGGGAATTTTTGACCATTCCTCTAGAAGTGCATATGTGAGGTCAGGCACTGATGTCGTGATGATGAGAAGGTCTGGCTCACAGTCTCCACTCTAATTCATCCCATACAAACAATTACAACACCTGAATTCAATGATTTGGAGGGGTGTCCCAAAACGTTTGGCAGATATAGTGTTTATCATAGAACCTGTACATTTATGATGATGTATGTGAGAATGTATAAGACGTGATGTTTAACAGCTGCAGCACAGTAGATGTCACCCTGGAGCAGAAGAACGAATCATGTCTGTTATAGGCAACTCCTCAGTACGACATCACATAAATGTCTAGCATTTGCTAGCTAGTTTCTTTAGTTAGCTATCTTGCAAAGATCTGAGCATGTCGCTGTCTCACTGCTGCGATTTGCCGAGAATTTTATATTGTAAAGAGTCATAAATGGATAAAATGTACATGGTTGAAGGTTGAAAAACAAAAGGTTACATTATAGGAGCACTCACTTTAAATTACTAAGGTGAAAGGTTCACACGAAAAGAAGTCTGAAGATTTCTGTAAGTTACTGTTACAAAGCTCCGACACTGGAGACTCCTTCCATAACATACGTGCCCCTGTAAATGAGCCGTTGCTATAGAAACGATAAGGTATCAGAGCGAGGGCATTAATATAAACCTGCGCTACAGTCAGAGCTGCTGTTAGAGAGAATTAATCAACACCTGATCCACCAATCAGAGTCCAGGACTCAACAACAGCGCTGTGGGATTTATTATTATTATTATTATTATATTTAATGTCTGTACTTTTTAGATTGTATGATTTTATCAGTCTGATTTGTGTTGCAGCCTAAACTCTATAAAACTGTGATGGAGGACGTGATTAATGAAGTCCGAGAGCTCTTCCTGGACGAGGGTGTGGACGAACAGGTTCTAATGGAACTCAAAACAGTAAGTGAGGAAACACTGAACGTGTGTGTGTGTGTGTGTGGTCAATCTGTGTCGGAAAGGCTTCAGGGTTTTATGAGTTCTTAAAATAACAGCTTTAATCTGTTAATCAGAATAATCTGATTATTATCACACTAGTACAGATTCACCAAGCTGCTTCATGCTGGTTTTACTGCAACGAGCAGAGACTCAAACATTTATATATACACACCTATCAGGTATAACATTATGAGCAGTGAGAGGTGAAGTGAATAAGAC